>NC_071348.1:14774895-15077925 GCF_027744825.2 Synchiropus splendidus
TTGTAATTCAATTTCAGACCTGTGGTCAGCAACAGAATCAGCTAGAAGATGCACAATCAAAAATATCTAAGTCGAGGCAGGACAAATACAGAGGGAGGTTACAGCTCAGTGATGACAGGATTCGAGCAATGACAGCCGACATTCAGAAACAATCAGTTTCTCCGACATTAGTTCAGCGGGGGCGCTACTGTGACAGAAACGAAGAAAGGTGAGACGAATTTATCAAAAACGAGGACTCTTGCCTTGTAATGGTGGCAATACTGAAGTGAAATCACAGCTATTTTTCTACGAAAGGTGGCGAAAACAAAAAGAGAACATCTTTAACCGCTCTTAACAAATGAACATCCCTCTTCTTCTCAACAGCTTGTTCCCGAATGCAGCTCTTCCTCACGTACTCACAGGCTACCTTCGTTTAAATACAAATTTTAACTGTGGCAACTAGGTCATCAGTCTTAAAGTATAAAAAAATTGTCAACCCAAATCCTGGAACTATTATTACACACATTTGCGAAAAAAGTGGGGCATACTCTTACAACACTCGGCTATATCCTCACTACAGCTCGTCCTCAAGGACTAGATGTAAACCTTCCCAAAGCCTCTGGTGCCAACTGTGAGTCAAAGCTGTTATAAGTGGTCTCATATTATGACGCATAAGTTCATTTTCCCAAACAGTTTGCCCTCTCTGACCCTCATGAAGTGATGCCAAGTTGGATTTGGAAAGGGGATATAGCCAAACCACCCACCCCATCTCTGTCTTGTCTTTACCAGAAATCTCTGCGGTGATATGCATCTGGATCGCAGTATTTGGTAACCACCACCCGATTGGCAAACTTCCTTCCTGTGAGGCCTTGCATGGCTTTCTGGGAGTCGAACACCGACATGAACTCCACAAAAATCTACAAGCAGAAGAGACGAGTTACGAACAGTTCAGATGACTGGCTGAAAATAATGTTCCCTACCTTTCCAGTGCCCGGCACCTCGAGGCCGTCCACGGGTCGTGGGATCTCAATGCTTTTCACTTGACCGTACTTGCTGCACTCTTCCCTGACATCCTCCACAATTTCCTCATATTCTTCATCATCAAGCAGCTCTTCTGGAGCCACCATGTTCATCAGGCACAGCACCTCAGTAGGCAGACCGCCCATCTGGGTGACTGCGCTGTTAAGACCCGGCACCTGCAGCGTCACTGGGGTCTGGTTTATAGTAGTCTGTGGAAGAGGAGAGAGTAGTCAGTAGCTGGTTTGGCAAGAAGATTGCTCAGTTTTTAGACAGATTTTAATGTCACCATGAAATGTATGAATTACTGACTAAAGAGTATAAAAGGTTTTGGGAATATACGCAGGGCAGCGGTCTTCTCCAGCACCCATTCACTGACATTTAAGGAAGTTTTTTCACATTCACTAGACCGTGCCAATTTTTCTGTGGACTAAAAAGGAAACCAGTTTTTCAGAAATTTGCAGAGGCAGATGTGCTATGAAAAGTAATTCACATTGATGACTGAGGTAATTGAGTCTCAACACAACTTCGGTTTCCTTCGCAGCTTGTGGAAACTTACCAAAGTGGCGTTCTTGGATCCCACACTGGCTCTTTGCACTAGAAGCTTCTTGTCTCCCAGCTGCATGCCATTCAGGCCAGCAATAGCCTAAACAGGAGAGGGGAAAAAAAGATTTGGATGAAAAAAATAAAATAAAAAATCAACCAATTCAACATTACATTTGAGATATTTGAGAAGTCATTTTGTGATTGTCAAGATACCTGATCATTTAGGTTGACATCAACATATTCACAAAAAGCATATCCTTTAGAAAGGCCGGTGGCACTGTCCTTCACCAGGTTAAAGGCCTTCAGGGGCCCGAATGACGTCAGTAGCTCTTTGACCTAAAAAAAAAAAGAAAAAAAAACAAGACAGTGGTGAAGCGTCACTTCAAAAGTAACTTTAGATTTCTTCACTGACCTGGTCATCATTTAGGTAATTGGGCAGGCCACCGATAAAGAGCTTGTGAGCAGAATCGGGCACAACAGTGGACACCACACCTAAAAGGGGGGACAGAAAGGATCCGGGGAGAATTTAGGCCAGCAGACTGAACGAGCTCCCATGGAGGTTGAGTTAATATGTGATGAATTATGCCAACAATACTTAGGGTTAAAAACCATTAATTGGCTGTATACCAGGCACATAGACACTGGGATTCTCGCTCATGCCCGGCAGTGGCTGGTAATCATGGGGACGACGGATCTTTAGACTCTGGCCTTGAAAAATGATGCCATCAAATGCCATTGCCTGTGTTGTTTCGTCAACTGAACGAAACTGTTAATAAAATTGACATGTTATTAATACAATGTATTCTTCCACAGCAAAAAAGACATTAAATAGTGTCTC
The DNA here is from genome assembly GCF_027744825.2 of Synchiropus splendidus. NCBI lineage: Eukaryota > Metazoa > Chordata > Actinopteri > Syngnathiformes > Callionymidae > Synchiropus > Synchiropus splendidus. The sequence continues at coordinate 14,777,276 of NC_071348.1, forward strand.
CAGTTACCTCAAGGAAGGCAAAATTCTTATCCTGGTTTATCTGAACTGCAAGAACAGGGTTTCCAGGAGCCTGAGTTAGACCACCCAAACGCATCTGAGCATTGAAGAAGTCCATCATTGACTCCTGTGAAAGAACGGCAGTAACGCAAATTGGGACCATTAACATTGAATTAAAACAGGTTGCATGCAACACAGTCGAGTTTCCCCACCTCTGTGATACCAAAGGGAATGTTTCCCACATAAAGTCGACGAGCCTGCCTCGTCATCTGACTGCCCACAACAGGCACAGGGGTGGGTGTAACAGCCAGACCATCTGGAGTCATGGTCGGCAGAAGAGCAGTCGCAGGAATCTGGCCAGCAGCTGTTGCACAAAGCAAATGTAATTGTCATATTGAGTTTTCAGAAACATAGACAGAATCCTGTCTGCATCTATTCAAAACTATCTGACCTTGCATGGCTTTGTACTGCATGGGGGTGATGTGCTCAAAGCCAGGTGGGGGAACATCCCAGTACTTCTTCACCTTCTTCTTCTTTTCACGATGCGGAGAGCGGCTGTGGTTGGTTAGGGGAATTTAGATGGAAACATAGTTTAATTAGACAAAAGAGAATTTCCCATGTATTAAAAACCTGACTTTGAGGTCAGTGATCTTTCACATCTTCAAGCTTGTCTTGATCAATGATAAGATTATCCGTGTCATAGAAGTTGGTAGCAGTAGCAAAGAGAACAAGTAATCTTATGAAAGCATAAGCACTGAAATTGCATTCAACGTCATATGAACCAATAATGCATACACCAGGTTTGTGTTGGGTTGCTACATTACCTTCCAGTATTGTCCTGGGGGAAGCTGGCCGGTGAGCTGAAATTATATTGGAATGCATTAACATCTCACATGAGGACATTCACCAATAATTAAGTCCATAACAACAAACTAACGGCGCTAACTCGAAAATAGACGAGGGATAATTGCAAACCGTTCAAGAGACAAACTATAAAAACACTGCAGGTGTCCCACATTTGCTTATTCTGTCTATTATTGGAACGATTAAGTCAGAAACAAGAGTGAAACATGATGTGAAGCTTACTACACAATGAAGGGATGTTTAACACTAAATGACAGAATCCTAACTGTAACAAGACACAAAGAATCATTGGCCAGATCTGAAACTCACAATGTTTCCGCAGAAGAGCTGAAAGGACAAAACTAACTAACCTTCGTCTGTGCCTGCGGTCCTTACTGTCACCACGGCGGTCCCTGCTGCGTCTGTCCCTCTCTCTGCTCCTCCTCTTCCTATCTCTGCTTCTGCTGCGAGATGCAGAACGGCGGTGATGTCGGTTCTCCTTGTCCCTTTCAGCTGTAGGAACAACTATTATGTACATCACCTGAGTCAGATCAATTGTGATGATGGGAGATTGCATGTTTGATGACCAGTAACATTGGCAGTACATTTCACAGATAACTACATACAAATACAATTTCAAAAGACACATAAGTATGAATAATTTTACTTGTCCTGGTCAGCCAGATGTTAAAAGTGCTGGTGTACACAGAGCATACAACCACAAACATAATGAGCCTCTACTGCGAAATTCACATACAGTCGTGTTAAAGGACTGAGCCAGAGTACTGATCGGAGCATCCCTACTTAACTATGATATTTTTTTAGAGAAAGTAAGTTCAAAATAACGTATTACTTATATTAAGAAAATCATGAGACCATTCGTTAGTTTCAAATAACGTAAATATACGTAAAAATTCAACTGATATGTGAATGAGCAAAACCGTTCGTTAGAAAGGATTTACCTCAAACAAACATAAGTAAACGTGATTGTACTAAACAGGAAATTTTCCGTGTAAAGCTCTGTATAACTTGAACGAAAAATTAAAATAAAAAAAACAAAAACAAGTCAATGCACGCAGATCAAGGATACACATATAAAGACTTTGGGAAGTGCCACGATGGCCCTACATGTGCAGATGTTACCTGGTCTGAGTGGTGAATGCAGCAAAATCACATATGTTAAACATTTGCACAAACCTCCGCCGAATAGACCTAATGACTTAAACCCTCAAAACAAATATATTTACCTTGTTTGTTTTCCGACAGCTGCCTCTCAAATTCATCGAAGTCCGACATGTTTCACTTGTGAGCTACAACTGCGTTGATCAGGCGGCGGTGGCTAGCTGATGCTAACAACAATGTCAACCACGCTCCCCAAAAAACTTACGGCCAACAAAAACAACTATGGCGATCGATACGAAGTGAAACGCAAATTCAACCAAGCAACAAATTGCAGCTTGGAGTCTGAGTGACTTATGGAAAGAAAGCGCGCCCAATTAATTAGAAAACGTGTTTCCGAGGATTAGCCAGCTACAGTTAGCAGCGGAGAGGGCCTTCTCCTCACACCGCTAGCTTGTCTGCTACCCTGGTGAGTGCGACGCACCTACTCCAAATACACCCAGTAAAGGGTGAGCTCATCCACCAAACGAGTTTGTACGTTTTTAACGACGCAATGCACGTAAACAAACGCGTTTAGGCGAGCTGTAACAACAAAGGACTTAGCATGCCCGCTTTTTTGCGTCGTCTCTCAGCTACACCGCGACACCGGAAGTTGATGAACGACAGCTTTCCGGTCACTCTGTCCCGGATAGAAAGCGCGCTCTAGAGCAACGTGAGCGCGCCCATGTAGGCGGTTTCATTCCATTTGGATTATATCTGATAACCTCATCAAAACTGAATTCAGACGTGAAGCCAACCGTGAAGCCAGGGTGAAATATATCGACTTTCATTACTCCGAAGTGGATATGAGGACTGCTCAACGTGTACTGGTTAAACACACCGAAATAGCTCCGAGACACCGAGATGCTAGACAAATGCACGCATGCAAATGAAGTGAAGATGCATACAAACTCTCTACGTCTATGGCTGCGTGTATAAGTGATTTCAGAATGTGATCGGGTTCTTCAAACTGCAATGGATAAGAGGAAAAAGTCGCACATTATTATTACAATATTATGTCACACGTAACAGCTTCAAAATTGGGTTTAGCTCTATCCCACGACAATGGGTGTAAACTGCTTAAAAAATAAAATAAAAGGAGAATAAGATGCAATAAACGACACATGAAATGTGTGAATAAATACACAGGCAAAAATGGATAAAGTGGCGAATCTCCACAAAGCACTAAATAGTACTCCTTTATGGTACTGAATGTTCAAATCATATTTTTCACCCAATTAAAATCCCAACATTTGGACAGCCACACATGGAAATGACAACCCCCAAAGACAAGTGATTATCACCTTATTTATTTCAGAATCAGAAAAAAAAAACTGAAACAAATCAAATTCACAGCATTAGAATTTTTGAGGTCACAGGCACATAAAACATCTTTTTTTTTTTTAGAAAATGTTTAATCACATTAGTTGACATAAGTTAGGCTTCAAGATAAAATTAAAATAATTAAAATTAATGTTAGAACAATACAACTAAAACAGCATTAACATAACAATTTAACATTAGTTAGGCCAGTCGTTTATGTATTGCTCTACTTTCCATATTTGCAGATTATTTCCTTGGCAAGTCCAATGTAGGCTGTCATGGCATCCTCCTTCGACATTCCTGCAAACAAGACGGATCAAGAAGACCACAGCACAAAACTGACATACGGTTAATATTATTATTCTTGTTGTTATTACTATTATTGCTAATAACAACAATAATAATAAAAACATAAAGCATGATCTCCATCTAAGTCCAGCAGTATTCTAAATAAATGTTTTTCTGAGTAATGATAACAAAGAAAAAAGTGTTTCCCTGGTAAGACAGGAACACTTTTAGTAAGCAATTACCTTTTCTTGAGTTCCATGCATCCCATTTGGCCTTCCCTTTCAAATCCAGCATGCCTGGTCTATCTGAAGGAACAAAATCATTCAGGCATTAAAATACAATTAGTGTATGAAATACATTTTAGAACTTGCACAATCCTTACCAGTGTTGACGTCCCCAACAGTTGCCTGTTTATAAAGACCATACAGGTCCAGCAGCTCCTGATCTGTGGGCCTTGAGTTGACATTTTTCACATCCTCAGCAATCTTCTCAAACTCTGCCTGTGGATGGAAGAGCAGACAGCTGCTTTAAAGGGGAAATGAGTGGTTTTCCTCTCTTTATGGAGCACAAATCCCACTGCTATTTATCTAGCTACTGTATCACATTCATTGCAACAACAGCTCGACCGTGTGTCTCTGTTGAGCTAGCTACCCACTAAGTGCTCATTTGATTTCGTAAGTTTGGCCAAGAGTAAACAAAGGGCCTTTGTTGAGAAACTGTTGCTATAGTAGAATGGTCTATTTAACATGGATCTAGGGCATTGAACATCAAAATGGCAGTGGTATGTTTCACACCAAAACCGTATACAAATTGGTCTTTTGCAACACAACACTGCGATGACAATAATTTCGTCTTAATCTAAATAAACCTTGCAGCGTTCTGATATGTGATGATCAAAATGGACGACTCAATGTACACTGCATACAAATCGACACAGTCCCACTTCACCCGTTATGACTAGTTCTAGACAAGAAAAGCTGTAGATCATTACCAACTGAGACATTTTCAAGGTATGCAGCTCAGACGGATTTATTTCCACTAACGGAGACGGATCTTCTTACAGCTGTGCTGCTGAGCAAGAAGGCAGGATGTCGCAGAGGGGGGAGAGGGCGGTGCAGGGAGCTAGGCAGGCGCTGATTGGCTGGAGGTGCAGCAACGCTTTTGTGTCACTCATTTTACAGAATTTCACGATCGACGTGTCTACGATTAACCAGTATATTGTGATGACACAGCTAGTGGTCAGGCGTTGACATGTTAATAATACGGACGCTATACTGAGTATATAAATGGCTTGTAAACCAATGCACACAGCCCATGCACATTATATGTGAGGTTGAATTCAAGTTTTTATTTTTAGGGGGTTATAGCCAGGATGAGACGAGATAAGAAAGATTGACATGTATTTCCAATCAGACTTGTTATTATAGTTATATATAGTTATTATTAGTATACCATGATCACAATAATCCTGTGGTTGTTCACCATTACAGCAAGATAATTGTTTATTTTCTTATGGAAATGAACACTAAATTGGTAGAAAATGCTATGTTAAACAGCAATAACAATAACAAAAACAATAATAAAAGAAGATATGATAGCCTTTACATTTAATGTAACTATTTTTTATGGTTAATATTTTTGATGTCATTCGAAGCTCGTTATATTATTAATTTGTAATTTACATCGGCTGCCACAACACGTCCATCTGTAACTGATGTTGATATAAACGTCGTCCTGTTTTTACTTTCATATCGTAATGCTTGTAAGCTGCATACTGTGGTTATTGACATCGTGTAATTCACTTCAGTTTACCAAGCTTAGGAGTCGATTCACTTGTCGACCGCTAGGCGGCGATATCTGTTTCCGTTTAAATACAGCGAAATGGCGGAAGCCTATCACTCGTGTGCAGGATAAACAGGACAGTACTGCGAAGGTACAGGTAAAACGTTTCTTTTTTTTTTTTTCGGCTGACCGACACGGTCGACTGTCTAGTAGTTATTCAGTGGATCTTTATCATTGTCTGCTATAAACGAATATATTAAATATCGAGGGGTGGATGCAAATATTTGGTCTACTGGTGAGTACGACTGGCCCAAAGTCTTGTTTCATTTGTCACATAGTCTAGTTTCAACAGTTTGTGAATAGTTTATTTCATTAACTTCTATGGACTAAGTCAGCCTTGATTTTTTTTTCTTTGTCAACATTAAAGCTCTTGTGTGATTTCAGGGAAAATGGCTACACCCGGTAAACAAGCTAAAATGGAAAGGAAACGGCTGACTTCAGCTAAGACCTCCTTCACATCCCCCTTCACTCCACAGTGGAGAACACTTCCTCAAGAAGACATGCATTTTATTCTCAAAACGTTGACAGAAAAGTTCAAAACCACCGGTCTGGAGAAGAAGGAGGTGAAGGTTAGACAACAGAGAAAGAGAAGCAAGGGCCAAGCGCCTTCGACACCAGTAGAGGTTCACGAAATGTGCCAGGACCTGCCTAAAGAGCAGACACCGCCTCAAAATGGCTGGACAAACGTGGTGGCGAGAAGACAACTGGCTATTGGAATAAATGAGGTCACCAAAGCTCTGGAGAGAAACAAACTCAAACTGGTGTTTGTGTGCAAGTCTGTCAGGCCAAAGCACATGATTAGTCATCTGATACCATTGAGTGCCACCAGAGGCGTCCCAGCTTGCCAGGTGCCCCGACTAAGTCAGAGCATTTCTGAGCCACTGGGCTTAAAAAGTGTTCTGGCACTGGGAATTCTGGAATGTGCATCCCAAGAGGAGGAGATCTTCACTGACATCGTGGCAGCCATCACACCCAGAATACCTCCACTGAATGTCTCATGGGTTCAGGAGGTGACACCTAAGCCCGTAGTGAACTTGGTGGATGAAGCTGAAGGGACTGGACAGAAAAGGAAGCGAGAGAGTGACCTGAAAATAAACACCTCTTGCACATTGCAACCTCTCACAGTGAAAAGAATAATTGCAAATCCAGAGAAGAAGAAGAAGAAGAAGAAGAAGAAAGTTAATTAGAACTCTTAGAACTTTGACATCAGTTACTGCCACCCTTATTTCTTAATGCCTTGAAAGATGCAGGAGATCAACATCTGCAGTTTTCAAAAAGAAATGACACCATGTCAACATTGTCTCAATTCCACACAGTCTGGTTTTCTTAAATGGCATTTCTCTGTTGTATTTGAAGATTTCCCCTTCAAATGTCAAAAGTCTGCTGTGGACAAGGTTTGAACAAATGAATTTATTGAATCACATATTCATGCTGGTACCTGTATAGCTGAATGTTAAACACCATTTGCATGTGGTCTTCGCTAGAGGCTGCTGGTAGCAACTGGGCTCGTTCGCAGTTTTGGAATAAAAATCTGAATTTTCAATTTGAGTTACTTCTCTATAGCCTTGAAGCCTTGAACAATTTTCATAAGGCATGTACATCAGGATGAGGCCACTAAATGCTGCCACTAACATCTATGTGAAAAATTGAAAACAGTAAACGTACATGCTGAAATTCCATTCAAGGGTGCAAGCTACAAGCTTTGGCTGTGTGGGTGCTGCTGACTTGATGCTACTAATCCTTCCAGTGGACTTAATTTGAATCTCTCTGATCTGTACAGAGAAGAGAGTCACACAAAATCACATCTAACAAGATTGGTCGACCAGATCCTTTGAGACTAGTGAGAGGAACATTCAGAGAGGGAGGTTCATCGTGTGTAAATCCATTCAATGGGATGCTTTGACATTGCCAGTGAGTTTGGAAGATAGAAGGGCTGAGAAATAATGAGAAACATAATGGAAGATAAATATACACTGAAACTAAATTGGTTAATTGTTTGTTCTGCAATGATTCCCTGATTAAAATGCTATACGGTGTTGTGCTCAATTGTACTTGGGTAGATTTTCATTTTTTAAGTCTGTACAGCAATAGAATAGTTGTCAGTCTGCAGCTCATTTTCCGCTTTACAAAGGCATTGAAACACAAAGCTGCCATGAAAGTACAATGACATTACAAAACATACAGTTCCTTTAAAATGTTAAAACATGTTCACACAAGTGAAATCCAGTGCAAAGTTGAATTCTTATAAATGTTGATGACAAGTCATGAAGAATACGGAAAACCAGGTTAACTGAAGTAACAGTGCTTCCCTGTCAGCATGTGACACTCTGCAGGAGGGACTTCGCTCAAATATTTGAGCTTGGTGCTTTCTGTGCCTGGACATCAGTCACCAGAGTGAGGAGCCGCCTCCAGGCGGCCACCTCATCCTCCCACCAAGTAGTCCTGGGCCTGGAGATGTGACGTCAAAACTGGTCCCTCACCCGCACACCAGTGGGCAGCAGTTGAACCTGCAGCATTTAGGCCCCTACCAGGTTTGTGCCTGCCAAGTCTGAGTGGTAACCCGGCTTCTGCTCCTACTCAGGCCTGGTTCAGCCCGCAGCCCAAGTCCTGGCAGACATTTCAGTCTCCTGTCATTGTTCACCTGCAAATTTGTTGACAGGCCCAGTCTGCTGTGATGATGCAATTCTGTACTGACAACTTGCAGCTCACGGGCCTCCAAGGCCACAGCTGCTGTGTCCCTTCAGCAGCCTGGCCTGCCTTGGTACGGATTCTGAAGTTTGTGGGCCATGGGGATCAGGGTCACCGGTCCCAGACCATGGCCTGGCCTGGCTTTAAGAGGGCGCAGTCTGAGGTGTTCTTCGAGCAGCACCAGGACGTACATGCATCCCGTCAACCTTTGCCTCAGGTTAATACGAGAAAGCAAAGACTCTCCATGCATTCGTAGAACCTGGGTTGGTCAGGTTCCATTTAGACAAGGCCCAACACGTGTCAGAAAACCTGTGGTTTCACTTACTAACCTTCTTATATAATGTAAACAGCAATGAACAAAGTAGATCATGAGCCCGCCCACAACTTTGCATGGTTAAGTGAACATGATAAAGATAGACGATATTGTGCTTCTTTCGTTGCAATACATTCTTCAGACAAACCAAAAAAGGTACTTTGTAATGTAGAAGACATCAACCCTGCTTAGGAGGGAACCAAACCACAATACAACACATGAGGCAGCTTTAAATTCACAAAGCAATGGAAAAAAACATTATGAAGGATTGCACCAGTCTGTTGAGTTATACACAAAAGAACACCTCAGAATGTAAAATTGCATGTTCCAAGTGGAAGCCTAAACGAAGAACAAATAAAAAATCCACATGAAAAATTTGATTGAAGTGATTCCATATTATTTCTACAGAACTGGACTGGAGAGGCAAGCAAACAGGGCAAGTGTGTTCATTAGTTCCACACATATTTGAACACATTGAGCACATGAATCAGGGGAGAAGCACATCCTATAAAACATGAAACAAGCACAGCTTGAAAGGCTCCAGCTTATTCTGCCAATACATAAATATGTATTCTCACAATTACATCCCATTCTTTAACTCCACTTTTCAGGAGTGTCGTTGAAGAGTTAGTCTTTTCCTTAATGAAGTTTTTGGTTAAAAACAGCCCATAGAGGAGATGCGGAATACGCAGCAAACTGGACAGGAAGTCTCTATTTAACAGCACTCAGCTCTATCTATATGCAGTGGTACATGGGATTTCAATCACACAGCTCCACAGACATTTGCTCAGAATTTAACCAGGGATCACAATTTATCCAACAAGAAAATACATGGCTGATATTTGCCCAAAAATGAAAAAAAAACATGATTTAAGATAAAAAATGTGGTTGCCTATTTCCCGAAACCCCAAATTGGGAGCCTTTGATGCAGTAAAAGAAAATGTAGAATATCCATTGTCATGAATAACAATAATAAATTGCCAAGTTAGCAACCAGATTGAACATCTAAGCATTTCATCAACTTATGTCAATCATCAGATGCAAGTTAAAAGTTCAGAACACCTTTATAAAAATAAGTTCTGGGATTTTTTTGAGGAGGTGGTAAATTACATTTCCAGTTCATGAGATCACAATCTTGGAGGTTTACATGCATCAACAAAACACAGCACTTAGCTGACAAAGGAGGAAAACTGCGTTGAATGAAAAATGTTTCGGTTCGGCATGGTATTTTTTGAAGAACAAGGATTTTTACCTTTTGCTTTGCTAAAAAAATAACGAAGTAAAATTAATCTCACCCCAATCATACAATGAATGAATGATGCACTGATCACACACATCCGGACATATGTTGAAATGAACTAATACGCTCTACTGCTGCCGAGTGTGAAGAGCTTGTGAGTTCCTTGTAATGAAAGCTGAGCCAGAAGATCAAAACAAGGTTCTCGGTATCAAGGCATCCCCTTTTCATGATTTTTGTATGGAACGTAAGTGTGTGTGTATGTACCTGTAGAGGATGACTTCACATTCAAGATGTGGATGGTGAGCCGTCACCTCCTGGTGAGCTGGCTATTGATCTTCATGACATAACAAAAGCTGCATGGGTTCAACTACTGGTAGTCAGTTTGAATTTACTGAAGCTATTCTCATTGTAGTTCAGCCAGGGCTTCTGGAGAGTCTAGGATCGGCGAAGAGCTCTTCCCATCCATGAGAAAACCTGCTCTGGCAAGAGCAGCTACTGAAGCACCAGGCCAACCTGAAAGACAAGATACAAGCAATTGTGGCTTTTCATTGATATCAATTTCTTGTTCATTAAGAGAAAAATGTGATTTCAGACCCATGTCAAATCTACCGTCTAGTACAGGGGTCATCAACCTGCGGCTCCGGAGCCACACGCAGCTCTTTCATCCTTAGATCACGGCTCTCTGTGGTTTGGGAAAATAAGGGGCTTTTCACACAGCACACTCTGTCTCCAGACAAAGTGCATTCGGCTCTCAAGTCCGACATGTGAATGTAAACAAGTTAAATTTGCAGACACTGTGTGCAGAGGTTCAGCAGCAAAAGTCCCATTAGCCAGGTAAAATAAATATTCAGGCAGTTATTTTGCAAATATTTATTTTCATTGTTCAATGAAATAGTGCTGTTATTTCCATTGAAATTCAGGTCATGGCTCAGCTACAGGCTCAAAATGCCCAAAGGATGACGGCTCATTAATTTAAGTTGAGCTTTTTAATTCATTTGAAAGAGACCTGAATCTATGCGATTTTTTTTGTAAGAGTTCAAAATGTGTTGGATGGACTGCATGGATTTCATAAGCAACACACACTCTCACCTTATCAGGGTCCATGGAGGGGCATTTCCAGTTGTAGAGGTAATACTGCAGATTTCCATCTCCTATGCCGAACTTAAGCTTCTCCAGAAAGACTTTATTCTCCATAAGATCCAAGGCATTGAACACATCAAAACCTTTCTGTTGAAAACACACGTTAATTGCATTAAAGAAGTTCAAAATAAGCATTTGATTCATCCTTAACTCATCCAAAGAGGTCAAATGAGCATATGGTGTTGTAATGTCATAAAGTATACCTGTCTTGCCAGGATCAACGCATCATTCACTAAGTCCAGTAAAGGGGTTTGAGTATGTACATTGTAGAAGGAGTAAGCAGCCTTCAAGCTCCTGTGGAGAGGATGGTGCATCACAGTGGACGGCAGAGTGTAAAAACTAGCAAAGTCCGTCAATCTGCCATCATTTCCCTGAGGAAGAAAAAAAGCTTTCAGTAACTAATCCACAAACTGGAGGGCAAAAAGAATTAGAAAATTAAACCAGATGGTGTCTACCTCAACTACATATGTGTCGATAATGTTCTCCTGCGGTAAGAACCAGTGAGACACCTCCTCCTCACTCATAGAAGGAGCCAGATTAAATCGCTTCAGGTATTTCTGCAGCAGCTCAGTGACTTGGCAGATGTCACGCTTCTCCATCAACCTTAAACCTGAGGTCTTGGTGCTCTAGACCAGAGAGAATGAGTAAAGTTGTCAACCCTTCGGTACAATGGGAACATGGCAGGAACTTACATCAGGTAATCTGTAGAGCTTCATGGTTCTTTGCAGTGTCATGTTTCTGCTCAAGTGGGAAAACTTGACTTCCACGAGCTTTCGAGGATTCAAAGAGCGATGCCAATACCTGTCAAAGCAAGACATTCATAAATAAATAATGCATCCTTTTCTTCTTCATAGGTCAGGATACTGTGAGAAAATTTTTACTTTGGTCATCATTTTCTCACTTAAAATCCCAGGCTCATAATCCACTTATAGTTTTTCTGTTCTAGTCACTAACTTTGATTCATGACAGCATTTTCCTCCATGGTAAAATCATCTACTACACTAAATAATTAATGCTGAAAGTTCCAAAGGAATTTTAAATCATCAGTTTTGCATTGTTTGATTGTTCATTCATCATCAAGTTTTGTTGTCCTTAGGACACATTTCAATTCTAATAAAGAATTTAGGGGTAACATAGAACTTTCTTTAATTTAGTTTCTTTAAATTATTGCAAATTTGGCACATAAGAAATTCAATGTAAACTGGGAAATAACTAAATAATAACAAATTCTTAGGGATACACATGACTACGGACCTCTAGGGACGTTTTTCAGGTAAACTATCAGTTAGGGATGGGACAAAAAAATGTACAAAAACATGTATAATGATAAATGCCGTCATTTCACAATAACTACATTTTTCAATCTATTCCATGTGTTGTACACACTACAGTCTCTCTTGAAACTGTTTTATGATGAAACATATTGGTGGACTTTGTCTCTCTCTCTGTTTAATTATAATAGCTAAGTTAAGATGAGAAATTCAATGTTTGGCATCTCTTGTAGGACCAGCTCATGTCAGACTGACACAACTGACACAGCTTTATTTAGGGGATGAATTTCCTAGATGGTGTTGAAGAAATATTAGAAAGAAACTGTCAGTCCTTTGTTTAGTGTGATGAAAAATATTTTACAATTCTCACTCCTAAAATGGTTGTTTTTAATTGGCAAGATTGAAGATTTCACTAATACTTTGACTGAATCAGAATTTGTTGCATTAGCGCCTCCTGTGAGAGTGTGTACAATAAGTTATCGCCCATCCCTATGATCAGCCAATATTTTCAAGTATAAAAGCTGATTTACACAGATTGAACTTGGTCCCCTTTATGCACCTGAATGGGAGTACAGATGAATGTGCTACCACACCTATTTTCCCTTTTAGCAACCTACCTATCCAGGTTAGTGAAAATCTATTTTGGTAGTCCAAATAAACAACAAATTATTTTTTTAAAATCACGTTGTATCATGTAAGATTTCATTACAGCTGTAGTGAAAATACTGTACATGCAATTAGGAATAGGCAACAAGAAGAGGATTCGATTTTTTGTGTATTACATTTTTAATATTACCTGCATGTGGATACTGGTTTAGGCAGTACCACTCCTGCTGTGTAAACAGCCTGAAATATTCCTTCCAGATTTACCCGTCGAGTGATCTCTCGGATGAGAACTGGAGCGACCCTCTTTGAACGCAGCTTCTTATGAACACAAAGAAAGTTGATTTCGACCATCTTCTTCAATCTGAAGCAAACAACAGCAACACTCTCAGTCAGCTGATGATAACAGATCAGTTTTCTCACACTTCACAATTACTGTGACCTGTGTTGTTTTATTATATCTAATAAAACCAAGTCAGAAAAGAATGCATTGACAAGAGGGCATGACTCCTGCTGATATGAACAGACACTTGCTGAAAAACATATGCTGATTATAGTCCCACTGCCGACATTAATAATAATACAAGTAATAATGTGAGTTGACACAAATAAGTTGGAGAGTACCTGTCATAAATACGAACTGTTGCAGGAATCGCACTGATGAATCCAACCAGCTTCTTGTTGGAGGAGACTCTCACACCACAGTGCCACTGAGGTAACCAGCCTGGTGGGCGAAGAGCCCTTTAGTAAATAAGAAAGATAGAAATAAATGTTTACAATCATTTATTTAGGAAAAAAGAACTTGTGACAACTTACCATTTTAGAAAATTAGGGGAATAATCAAATCTGAACATATTATCGTCATCTTCTACATAGTTCTCATTTAACAGTGTGTATAGCTCCTTCAGCTGAAAGAGAAAAACTCTCAATTTAATTTGAGCATATTTTCATAGTCCATGTCAAAAGGAAACTTACAACATCCGCATTGCTGAGATCCATAGTGTCCCACATAAAACCTTGAGGTAATGAATACGGCTCCTGCCGGATATTCTCTTTGTCAGCCTCGATTGGCCCATGATCAGTCACCACCTCATCTGGACAGAAAAACAGAGATGGAAAGTTAGGGATATTGTGAGGTCCTCGTTATTTAAACAAACAATAAAATTGGAACTTTTTATTTCCTTTAACAGTTGCAAGGTTTGTGTAATTCATTTAAAAAAGGGACTTTTGGGAGTGATTTAGTTGAGAAGAAAAGAAGCAAAAAAAAAAGAAGTGTATTGGCATCAGATGGCAGGAGAAGACATGCTGAGCAATACGCCAAGGTCAAAATGGTCCCCAGCGTTCGCTTTGATGGAGGAGGCGCAACAGCCTGGCTAGTAGGGATGGGTCATCAGTTATTGCACAGTATATACCGCCGAAAACAATCTCCTCAATGACAATTCTGCATCTAACGATAAATTCGATAAACATGTGGCTCACTCGCTGCAGTGGACTTGCACATGTGAACATGACAAGACCACGCAGCACTCTCCAGCTCCGTGATGATTGACAGCCGACACTGGTGTGTGACAGTTCTGGAGTCTTGTGTGAGTCTCTGGATCCTTGTTTACTTTATTAGATGGAGTGGTCCTAATAGGTTTCCTGACACGGTCCACTGGCTTGGTTCATATGAACACATGCAGTTCTCCTGCTGCGGTGGTGTTAATGTAATAATGTAATAGTTGGATATTGGACGGACCTCCGCTCCGGTATTTGCGGCGGCGTCCTCTTCCGTGTCCCCATTAGGGTTCACTGATCGCGGACACACGCTCACAGGCAGCGCTAACGCTACTACCCGGCATCAGTTATGGACCATCAACAAATTCTAAAATAGTCAAAGTATTAGTGAAATCTTAAATAAGGCAATGAAAAAACACTATTTTAGGAGAGAAAATTGTGAAAAGGTTTTCCATCACACAAGACAACTGACTTCGTGTAAAGTTGTGTTTCGAGAATAGAATATGACTAAATGATCATTTATTCACATTATTTCTAATATTTCTTCAATAGCATTTAGAAAATGTGTCCAGACTGGTCCAGAGCTAACTTAACTGTTAAGAGACATGAGATACGGCAGACAGACGGATCAATTTAACCCATAAACAAAGCTGGCAGAGCAGTCTGTTAGACACGGGTTCTACAAGAGATGTGTAGCATTGAATTTTTTATCTGTATACTATTATATTTAAACATTAACAAATAATGATGTTGAAGACAAACTCCACTAATATGTTTCATCATAGAACAGTTTCAAAAGAGACTGTGTCCAACACATGGAATAGAATGAAATGCATTTATCGTGATAATTATAGTTATCGTTGAAATTCCAACATTTTGCGTCTTCATTTTTTTGTCCGTATCGCCCATCCCTACTGACTAGGCATCACCGGTCAGTGCAAAACAGAGTTGGAGACTGTAGTTGACTCAGTCACAGCATATTATTACCTCAGAGACATCATAACGCTCACCGTTAGAATATGCACCACCACATTGTGCCAGAATTCTCACAGCTCAACTTGATGAAGTCGGAGTACCTCATATGGTATGGCCAGCAATGTCCCCTGACCTGACTTCCTTAGAATACAGAATACATAACAATAAAAATTACACTTACTTAACTTGGGTACCGGCTGTGTGTCCCAGAACTGGTACTTGTGCTTGACAGCATCATCAACACTTTTTGTGGGACCCTGACAGGAGAGCAGTTCCATGGCCCTTTGGATATCTTGAAGCTTTTGAATGGGCAAGCCTGGATTCTGCACACAATACATGAGATACATTCATATTAGAGGGCCATATTGTACATAATGGACAGTTTAATGTTAACACAAGGTCAGCAAATATTTTTTCATATTTTTTTATTTCGCCGCACTTCGATCAACGACAATCTTTAATGCAATGGATAGCTATAGCACTGAGAAGTGTCCACAGTGTTTGGATCACATCAACAAACACCAAGATACTAAAAATCAGCAACAATGACTTTTATTCCAATGCTAATTAAGTTTGAACAGAACAGAGCAACTCTGCTCCCTATCTCTGGAACTCATTACCACCCAAACTCAGGAATGTAGAGCCTTTACCCTTTTCAAATCACAACTCAAAACTCAACTGTTCAAAACTGCCTACTGCACCTAATGTCATTTTCTCTCCACATTCTCTGCTGTTTTATTAACTAGATATATTATTATTAACAAAATGCATTATTATCATACATATGAGGTAAAACATTAACCTGTGTAACAGTTGGAACACTCTTTTCCTGTCGGTTTCGTCAACCTCATAATGCATATAATGGTTGTAGAGGTCCAAGAGAATCAAGCACTATTGGAAAGGTGGAAGGAATACACACTTGAAGTGGTTAGTTGCTTATGGTACCGCTGAGCCGCAGACCAGTGAGGGCAACCATAATGAACCGTGTCCACTTTAATGAGTTCTGACCACTGAAATCCAGGGATACCTTACAAGAGCCGTAGCTTTTGCTGTGAATACTTTGCAGATGGCCAAAATATTAGAGCATGTCATTTAAATCAATGCCCTCTGCATAAGTTCCAACTTCCCACATTACTGTTTTGTCTATCTTTTAATGAAGTTAGAGCCTAAAGTCTGAGTTGGAGTGTCTGACTATAAATGGGTACAGTTTAGTAAGAATACCAGCCAGTTTACAGCCTTTTCGAATGTGCTTTACTCCAGTCTAATGCTGGCACAGGCCACAGTGACAATGATGTGATAAATGCTTCCATGTTCAGCTAAAGGGTGCACAAGTTCTTTGTTCTGCAACTGCCTTATCTCTGCCAGATAACACATGCCGTCATCAACATGTAGACAATGTATATGAATGCATTCACAAGTGCATGAATGCACAATGAACTTTTTTAATTGTATTGTATGTGGATCAGCCCAGAAGACGGAATATGTTCTGCTGTTCTGGGATCACACCGTCTCTGCTTTCGCTCGGTGACACTCAGCTGCGAGTCTGTGACATGTTGTGTTCTGATGGCATATAGCTGAGGTCTTCTGTCTGAGTTCTGGTCATCTGGAACCAGAGAAACCTGGCTTTAGGGGGCTGGACCGGATCCTAACACGTGAAAAAACCTGACCACTGCCTCTCACCCTTTGGGATGGGCCTCAATGAATGAATAATGTCAGAGAGCCTTTTTGACATGTTGGGAACACAAGTGGCCGATCTTGACGGCTGAACATCCCACCTTGATCTCCTGAGAATCGGACGCAGAGTCCGACTTGGCTCCACCCGAGCTCGGCTTCTCTTTCTTACGTTTCTGCTTTTTCTTCTTTCTCTTGGCCCCTAGGTCACCTCCCGGACTCCTGCATGAACATAGAATTTGACGGGACCTTATAAAGAGCTGTCCTCTTGATAGAATGGGGAATATACCGTTAGCTACCATAGCAACCAATGACAGCGAAGCTAACAGGGCTAGCTAATGGGTTGACTGAACACCAGCTTATTTTGACGTCGCATTCCGCCAATTTTTGCAGTATATCCTGAAGTGAAATATTTGGTAAACAGTGAATAAATACGTTTTTGGCAAAGGTGTGCAAAATGCATTTTCGCTAAGGCCGTGTAGACAGAAGTCTACCAGTGCAAGTGGGCTGGCTAACTGCGCTAGCGTCCAAACACGGCTCGGACAGGAAATATTGCTCCAGTGTTCCCGTCCGGAGCGGACAGCTTCATGCGCACCCTTGCATGTTCTCATTCTCCTCTTCGTTGTCGCCGTCTATCCCGCAGGTGTCGTGGTCATCCAACTCCAGGCTCTGCTGACTGGCCGCGGACTCACTGTCCTCCGCCATCATAAAAATGTTAAGTAAAATAGTCAGCAGCCTGAGAGAGCAGCGAGCGAGGATGGAAAAACAAAAGATGAACAAGCGGAAACAGCACCACCTCGAGATGAGGTGAGATGCTTCAAACTGTCGGGACGAGACATACAAGAGCTGAGCGTTCATA
Source organism: Synchiropus splendidus (assembly GCF_027744825.2). Lineage (NCBI taxonomy): Eukaryota > Metazoa > Chordata > Actinopteri > Syngnathiformes > Callionymidae > Synchiropus > Synchiropus splendidus. The sequence goes on from NC_071348.1 coordinate 14,794,984, forward strand.
TGATAAGTTTCACACAGCTCCCACAAAGATATATATATATATATATATATATATATATATATATATAATATTGAAATCTTCTACTAAATTAGATTCTTTTAATGAGCAATGCTCATTTTAACAGTCTGTCAAAATGGCAATAAAACGCATTGAAAAAATACCTTGGAATAAGGTGCCTTTACAGTATATCATTATAAAGTATCTCCGAAGACAGTGAGGAGGTGGATGGAGGAGGCTCAGGAATCATTACATGAGTGCTTTGAAGTCACGGACTGGGAGGCACTCCGTGAGCCAAATGAACTGGACTCACAGAGTGCATTACTGGCTACATAAACCTTTGTGTGGACTCCATCGTCCCAGCTGCGACTGTCAAATGCTACCAAAACAATAGGCCATGGGTCACAAAGAACATAAAAATCATTCTGAATGAGAAGAAAAAGGTTTTTAGGGATGCAATAAAGAGGAGGTGAGAAGGATCACCTGAAGTTGAAGATTAGAGAGGCTATGGAGGTGTACATGAAAAAGCTGGAGGGGAAACTCCAGCCAAACAACATCAAAGAAGTCTGGAGTGGGATGAGGACCATCACTCGTCTTGGGCCATCCAACAACAGGGGAGCTGGGGGCAGTGTGGAGCAGGCAAACAAACTAAATCGGTTCTTTAACAGATTCGATATTTCACCACAGCCTGCTAACACCTCTGCTGCCTGCCCTCTATCGCCACCTTGTCCACACCCTCCTCCCCATGGCCTTGTCTTCCGTCATTCAGCAACCACCAACCTGGCCCTTTGACCCCTCCTCCGCCCGTCACCTCCACCTCCACCCCCAGTTCTATAGTGAACATCACAGCTGAGGCGGTCAGAAGAAAACTGGGGAAGCTTCATCCAGGCAAAGCTGCAGAACATTATTATCACTCCAGTATGTCTTGAGCTTGAGTCTGAGCTTGCAGAGGGTTCCTGTGTTGTGGAAGACGTCGTGCCTTGTTCCTGTACCGAAAAGCCCGTGTCCTGCTGGCTCAAAGGACTACAGGCCTGTGGGTCTGACTTCCCACATAATGAAGACTCTGGAGAGACTTGTCTTGGACCAGCTATGACTCTGGGTGGAACCACATATAGACCCCCTACAGTTTGCCTACCAGCCCAGAGTTGTCATCTACCAGCTTAACAGGGCCCCACAAGGGACTGTTCTTTTTCCCTTTCTCTTCACCCTTTACACCATGGACTTCAGCTACTGCACTGAGACCTATAACCTTCAAAATTCTTGGATGACTCTGCGGTAGTTGGATGTATTAGTAAGGATGACAAGACTGAATACAGGGGTGTTGTGGACAATCTGGACCAAGGTACCAGTGACCCCAGTTGTCATAATAAACTCAACTGGAAGAAAAACACTGACACCCTCTACAGGAAGGGCCAGAGCCATCTTTATTTTTTGAGGCGGCTGAGGCCCTTCAATATCTGCAGGACAATGCTCAGAATGTTCTATGAGTCTGTGGTATCCTCTATGCTGTGGTCCATTGGGGCAGCATGCTAAGGGTGGTGGACGCCAACTGACTGAACAAACTGATCCTCAGGAACGCAGACGCTGTGGGACTGAGGCTGGACTCACTGACTGAGGTGTCAGAGAGGAGAGTGATTCACAAAGTGAAGGACATCCTGGACTGTGTGTCCAACCCACTTCACAATGTCATGATTATGCAACAGAGTTCTTTCAGCACCAGACTTATTACACCACGATGCACCACAGAGCGTCACAGAAAATGTTTCCCACCTGTGCCCATTAAACTGTACTACTCCTCCCTCTGAGTGTCAGCTAATGTCCCTGGACTTATGTGCAATAACTCCTTCAGTGAAATAACCTGCTTTTGTGAATACACTGTTAATACTGTCTAGATAGTTCCCTTTTATTTCGCGCTTAGTTGTATATATTATCTTTATTTTTATACAGGAATACACCATAAATACTGTTTAGATGTTTCTTTCTACTTGCACTTAGTAGTATATATTATGTCTTTATTCTTTATTTTTATCTAAGTTTGTTTAAGTAATACGGAGCCCAGGAAGTAACATGCATGTGTTTACTTTTTGGGATATTTCATGCCTGACTTCATTTTTTTGACAATTATCTCGAGATAGTTTTTATCTTGTGATAATTCAAATCTTGAGATAACAGTTATCTCAAGATAATTTTTATCTCAAGATACAATTAATGTCAGCGCATGCGTAACTGCCTCTCTGGCAAAGCATTTTCTATACATCGTCCTGCAACCACGATGTCTCCTATGGCTTCGTAACTGTTCGTCAACGTTGTCATTCACTGTCTGCAAGTTTTAACACTCTGATCAAGTGCCTTCTACTCAAAATAATACCATATGTGGCTAAGCTATACGTGTTACGCATCCCTGGAAGTGACATGCATAAAAATCATCTCGAGATGCTAATTATCACGAGATAAAATTCATCACGAGATAACTTATTTCGGGATAAAAAATAAATAAATTCATGCATGTCACATCCAAAAAAATAAACACATTAAATACATCTCACTTCCAGGGCTCCATAAAGTAACATTCTATGTTGCCGACTCTCTCTGTTTTCTTCTACATTACTCTTTTATTTTGATCAGGAGCTGTGTTTGTAACAAAAAGCAATTTCCCTGCGGATAAATAAATGTTTCTGATTCTGATCCTTATGGGAATAAAAGGTATATTAAGCGGAAAAAAATATATCAAATACCTTTTTTTTAGATCTCATTTTCAGCTTTTTTTGTAATGTTTTAATAACAAAATTTTAAGATTCTTCTTCTTTCAGTAGCCACAGTATTAATGTGGCCCTTTGGAATATTTAATTGCCCGGCCATGAGCTACATCGTTGTTGTGTTTCAAGAAGGTTCCAGCAAATTGTTAAAACCTAAAATCTTGGTTTACGGGAAAAATATCTGCATCACCGTGCAGACATACAGTACATCTGGACAGTGGGAGCAAATCTGAGTACCTTGATGAAACACTGTCACAAGGAGAACAAACAGAGAAAAAAAACGCACGTCATCATGTTCTTCTAGTGAGGGTACAGCTATAATCACTAGTTTATACTCATTCTCATTACTCACTATCGACACACACAGGTTTGTGAATTGGCGGTTTATTTATAATGAGGAGCATCAAATCACTATGGCAACCCATAAACACACCAAAGATAATGTTTTCTCACTTCAATCCAAAAATAAGAAGACATTTCACGCCAGGTTTTGGGGGGGGAAGAATACACACGAGTATGACTGCTGAAGTTATATGGTGTTGAACCAAGATAAAAAAAAAAAAGTCATAAAAAAAACAACCAGATGCATAACATGACTCAGCATATTGCATGGTACAGTTCATCTACACAGTGACCTTAGTGCTTTGTTGATTAGTGAGTAGCAACTGCAGCAGCGAGCAGATGTTTTCAAGAAAATGCTGCAGTGGAGTTTGCATAACTGGAGAAAGACTGCGGCTGTTTCTTTCACAAGTGCATGAGAAAACTATACACTGAGGTAGAGGAGACGAAGCTAAAGGCAATAGAAGGCGAGGAATAAATAAAATGAGTCAATTTGTTTAAAAGGCACTTGGAAGCAATGAAAAAACAGCAAGAAAAACATTTTGGTTTCAGGCTAAGTGAGTGTCCAGAACAACAAGGCATATGCTGAATAAGCTCTAGTTAAAGAAGTGAAGGGAAAATAAAGTAAAAATCATCAAAACAAACCGGTAAAAACTGCATCTCAAGCTGGCTTATAAAAGTGATGCATTGGTCAAATAACAAAATGTACAAGGCATATAACAAAAGCATTTTTGTTAAAATACAATCAACTAGTGGCATTACATCCTCTCTAACCAGCATCAGTGTGTCACATCATATAGTACTGCAGTGCAGATAGTGGTTGAAATGTTCAGTGGAGAGAAAATGAAACAAAAAAAAGCATCTTGAATATAAAAACTAAAACACGCGAGAAAGGTACGAGAAGGCTCTAGCAATCTCATGACTCTGTAAAAATGATTATATTTACCTGCATCATTCTAGACACACAACCTTGAACAAAGTGGCTCTCAAACATGACCCCAGATTCTGATTGGGTTTTGAGGGCAATATGGCTTGAATGGGGTTCATGTTACAAGACTCACTCACACCTGGCTGCATACTGGCATCTGTCAATTAATCGTCTATTGGCGTTGTACATGTGAAAAGTAAAAGTGAAAAGAGAATACATGTTTCTGGGTCACACACTCAAGTGGTAAAATCAATGCTGTAAAGCCTCCATGTGACTGTCCCATTGCAAAGAAGCCATCATTTCAGGTTAAAGGCCAGCAGTGGTCGCTCCTCTCTCCTCTGCCAGGGGCTCTTCTTCTCATCATCCATGTCCTCTTGTGGGGCTTCATCAGGTGAAATGGAGACCACATCACGATCAGTTCTATAAGGCTCAGTCTCTGCTGGTGAATGAGGAGAAGCAGGAGAGGACGAAGGTGATGGAGAGACTTGTGGGGTTTGATTATCTTCCACGTCAACAGCTACAAGATCAACTGGAGGACTTAGAATCTGTCTGTCTGAAGGCCCAGGGGAAAGTTTGTTTTCTTGAGTGCTACACTTGGACATCTCTCCCTGAGCGACATCCATATCATCTACAAACACCAGCTGAGCCACAGAGGTTTTGGTGACCTTCAATCTGTCCTCTACATCTCTCTTACTCCGCTCTCCTTCTTTCCCACTACGACTAGCTTTTGGCTCATTTAGGTCTACACCTGAGTCCAGACTGGCATCATTGCTATTGCCTGGCCTCCTGCCTTTTGTGTGACTTTCCTGGCCTCCTGCTGCTGGTGTGTTGCCCTGATAACCTGCCCTCTGTAAGTCAATGTACGAGTGTCGAATATGTGCATTGGATCTCCCATCTAGAGAGACAAACCAGGCACGTGGATGAGGAAGTGGTTTTCCTCCTCTCAGCTCCATCAAAGTCTTTTCTGCCAGCAGCGTGTCCTCACTGTTGATCTCCACCAGAGCAGCTTCTCCAAGTGCTGCTGGGATTGACAGGGACTCAGACAAGCCGAGGTTCTCTCCATCACCATGTTTAGTCGGACCAGGGGAGGAATCTTTCAATGCCTTTCCAACGGAGTTCTGAGGTTGAGCTGCATTAAGCTCGGCCTGAATGGTCTCTAGGTCGCTCTGCTGGTCAGTCTGCAGAAGGAGGGCTTGGCCAGACAAAGGGTGTTCGCCTGGTAGCCGCATGTAGTGGGCAGGTATCACCAAAGTGGGTCGCACCCGTGGATAACCTTCACCCCCACTGAGTAAATCCACAGATCCACAACAGAGGAGCTGCCCAGGCCGAACAAGCGATGGTGGATTAGGGCGCTCCAGGTGGTCCACAGATCGAGAGAGAAGATAGTCTGGGGCCCGGCACTCAATCCCATCCCCACGACTGGGAGTGTGAGGGGGAGACGAGGGGGAAATGCAGTTGACCATCCCAATGCTGCTCATTTTTCCGTGATTTACCGGCGACAGTCTATCAGAAATTGGGTTGCTAGATGAGCAGATGGACGTGAATGATTGACGATAGCCGCAGTCAGCGCCGCATGAGAGAGCAGCTTTCAGTTGGAAGGTCTCCGCAGACTGGCGGTGATCCCTGCTGCGAGCCGTCAGATTTCCAAGAGAGGAGCCTTGGTTGCATGTAGACGAACAGCTGTGTTTGCTCTGACGTAGAAGGCTTGGCTGCGGTGGATTGTCTTGACGCTCGAAGGAACACGATTTCAGCATCGGCGTGGTCATGTCTGGCTCAGTAGCTACCGACACCAGCTCAAGCTGTGTAGAAAAAACATTTAAGTAATCAGAGTTGTTCTAGTTAGAGGTGTCTTACAATTACAAAGGATGCAAACAATAGGTACAATTAATAACCTAGTAAATGGCTGTAAATTCAACGAACAGACAGAGCAGAGTTGGATTCTGAACTAAACATTGCGCCTGCTGACATCAAACACAGAAATGAACGGTCTGAGCGGGCCTTTACTTAACCAGAATGAAACACAAAATTACTTTTGATTCAAGGCAGATTCCAAAGACAAACAGAATGAAAACACTGCTCCATCCTCAGGAAATAAGAAGTCATCGGGAGTTATTGGCAAAGTGAGACAGTCAAACACAGTTTGCTGGCAATTATTGAAATTTAACATTTATAGTGGTAACCATTACATCCCGACCTCAAAATACATAGGAAATTCAGGACACCAATTGACAACATGATGCACCATTAACTAGATACAAACCTCATTGCTGATGAGGTTAATGTGGGACATGGAGGTGGCTTGGTCCCTCCTGCTACTGTCCAGACCAGAGGAGACAGTCAGCTTGCAGTGAGAGCCCCTGGGCTTTAAACAACGACGCCTGTGGATCACACCGATTATCATTCGCTGATGTTATTCAAAGTACAACTCATTTTTATTTGAAATAATTGGATTGTGACAAACCCATTGATAATGCATTTGCTGTTTTGCTCAATTATTTATGCACACGCAAATCCTGTGTCTGCAGTTTAATGTTATAGACACTAGGTGGCACTAAAGCTCTATCAAAACAAGCAAATAACAATAATATATCATACATACTGTACATACATACAGTCACATCAAAACAAGCAAATAACAATAATATATCATACATACTGTACATACATACAGTCACAACAAGTATGTGAACCCTTTGGGATTACTTGGATTTATAAATATATTGGTCATAAAATAAGTTTGAGTTGCATCATTAGACAAACAGTCTGCTTAAACTAATTCTGCACAAAAAATATAAGTTTTCATGTTTTAATTTCAACACAACCCGTAAACGTCCACAGTGCAGAGCGGAAAAAGTATGTGAACCCCAAGTCTAATGAGTAATTGGAGCCAGGAAGCATCCAACCAGGAGTCAAATCAGTGTGATGAGATTTGATGCATTGGTTAAAGCACCCCGTCCTTCATAAACTACAAACCAGTTTTGAGCCACCAATTTGTGCTGTCCTCAAGAGAGATTGTTGGGTGTGAACCATGCCTCGCACAAAAGTGCTCTCAGAAGATCTACAATCCAGAATTGTGGACAAAAGTATCTCTAATACCCTTGATGTCCACTGTAAGACAGATTGTCTAAAAATGTAGGAAGTTCAGCACTCATGCTACTCTGCCTTGGTCGCCCTGTGAAGATGTCTGTGTGAGCACAGCGCAGAATGCTCACTGAGGTGAGAAAGAATCCCAGAGTGTGAGCTGAAGACTTACAGAAATCTCTGGCACATACTACCATTATTGTTGACAAATCTACAATCAGGAAAATATTAAACAAGAATGGAGTTCATGTGAGTACACCACGGAGGAAGCCGTTGCTGTCCAAAAAAAACATTGCTGCACGTTTGAAGTCTGCAAAAAGACCACCTGGATGTGTCACAGCACTACTGGCAGAATATTCTAAGGACAGTGAAACCAAAATGGATTTGTTTGTAAGAAACACACAATGCTATGTGTGGAGAACAAAAGGCACAACACACAACCTCAAAGTATCATCCCAGCTGTGAAATATGGTGGAGGGGACCATCATGCCTCAGGATCTGGACGGATTGCGATCATCAACAGAAAAATGAATTCCCAAGTTTATCAGGACATTTTGCAGGAAAACTTAAGACCATCTGTCCGGCAACTGAAGATTAACAGATGATGGCTGATGCAACAAAACAACCCGTAGCATAGAAGTAAGTCAACAACAGCATGGCTTCAACTAAAGAAAATACACCTTCTGGAGTGGCCCAGTCAGAGTCCTGACCTCAACCCGATTGAGATGCTGTGGCATGACGTCATGGGACCAATTCCTAGACTAGACATCCCAAGAATATTGTTGAACTCAAATAGTTTTGTACAGAGTAATGCTCCAAAATTCCCCCTGACCGTTGTGCAAGTCTGATCTGAAACTACAGGAAACGTTACTGCTGCCAATGGAAGGTCAACCAAAGGTTCACATACTTTTTCCACCCTGCACTGTGAATTGCTTTATGTTGTGTAAAACATGAAAACTTATACATTTTTGTATGGTATTAGTTTCAGCAGACTGTGTTTGTATAGTGATGAAACTTTGATGATGATCAGAACATATTTTATCACCAATTTATGCAGGAATACAAGTAATCCCAAAGGGTTCACATACTTTATCTTGCAACAATACTTAGATATATACATACACATGCTCTTAAGCCTAATATCACTTTCCAACAAGATCCCATAGGTTCAAATACATTCACCCAAGTAATTGACATAGACAGCAACAGGCATTTGATTTATTTTGCAAAGCTGTAAGTCCCTAGCGTTTGGGTGCTGAAGAATACGAACAATACGAACCTGCAGAAATATAGAAGAACACAGAGGAGACAAAGCAAGATGAGAGCCATTCCTCCCAGAATGGCAAGTAGAAACATGGTGTGGTAAGTGCTGATATCTTTCGCCACAATCGGATCTATTGATAGGTAAGATAAAAGAAAACATATTAATACATCATTTTAAAATGACCAACTTCAAATTATCTGATATCTTTAGGTGGTACCCACCTGATTGCAAAGGGGACATGGCTGCCACCCAGTAGCCCAGCTTAGGAGCAATGTAGGTCAAAGTCAGTTGATTGGCCTCCTTTCGGACATAGCCCAAGCTGCTCTTTATCCAGGCACCTAGTCCAACAAAAAAAAAAAAAAAAAAAACACATTCAAGTTTGACTCCATAAAAATGAAAACTACTAAGAATGACAATAAGTGGTCTGTGAGTATGAATCTGTGTACCCCATCCTGCTCAAAAATCAGACAAGCTCAAGATGACGTTGCTTATTTCCACCACAAGGAGGCAGTATAAATGTTTCTCACCCTCATACTTGACTGACCATTTTGTCACCAAATTATTTCGCAATATTTAGAAGACATCCGTTTAAAACTCCTCTCTTGTAATCAATATTTCATGAATTGTCGCTTAGACTGGAACTACCTCCTGGACATTTATTGCATAACACACTTAAATATTAAATACTCTTATATAAAGGATTAAAAATTGAGCTGCAATGTTTTGCGCGCTTCATTGACTAAAAGATTACATACACATACACATAACACTGATCCATAGCATCGGCATCACAAACACCCACTCTGGCTTCAGCCAATTTTTAAGTAATTCCATTTAGGTGCCAGATCAGTTTATTAGAAGTGTGATTTCAGGCTTTTGACTAATCAACACGGAAAAGCGTTGAATTCTGACGCTGAGATTTACAAATACAAAATGAAATAATAAAATCGATGACTATTATTTCTGTATCCATGACGATGACTATTATTTCTGTATCCATTTCCAATGAGGATTTGTTTATAAATGGAACACATGACTATTCAATTGGTATTTTCTAACATCACTTTCTTAAGCTTTTGCCTGTCTAGACTTCAATACTATAGATCTACTCCAGAGAAACAGGTTTTGCTTCTGCGTGTATGCGCGTGCATGTGTGTGTTGTCCTTTGTAAATAAAGCTCCTCCATGACAGGCCTTTTATCAAGCTCAAGCATTTCTCCAACAGAGAGAAAAAGCCGTCTCTGTGTTTCTTAAGGTATTCTAGCTGAAACATGATTACAACTTTCACTGGAGGAGCTAAATCAGTAGAGAGGGAACCGTTTGTTGCTTATTTGGCAAGTTGCTAAGGAACAAGAGACGTAGCCAAGAGTGGGGTCCTTGGATGACGCCTGTTGTGGAAATAGTGACTGCTACAGGCGGAGTGTAAGCAACAGTTATGTGTGTACCCTTTCAGTTTTTATCAAAGCCCTTTTATGAAGAGATAAAGGCAGATTCTCAGGGCAGTCTTAGGAGGAGGGAGGTACTTAAAAGTTTCAGGTCTGTTCATAATTTTGCTAACAGGACACTATAGCTTTCTTCGCTTATGACCCTTGTTTTCCTGAAACTGTGTGACACTGAAAAAGATGAGGTTAAAGAATGAAGGTGGCATTCTACATACATCTACATTCTTCAGCACATAATACATCCTAGGACACATGTTCTGAGAGGTTAAGAGAGCACAAAAATGTGTAACCATTTCTCTCATGGTAGGACTTTGAATTCTCAAGATGAGCTGCAGTTCAATTTTGAGTGAGAAAACTATGCTTCAAAGGTTAGTCTTTAGGGTTGTCCGTTTCAGTTTTGTTAATGATTATTCTCAGATGAAAGTTTCCTATTTGCACTGTAAATAAGTAATTTTGTTGCTCTTCCATGGCAGGTACGGTCATTTTTGACATTGAGCTAAACTAACTCAGACGAATGTTGATACATGAGACAAAAAGGGATGAAATGCTTTGATAAATTTCTCAGAACATACCAAAACGAGGTTCATATCTCCATGCAGGGATGTGATCATTTTCCTTCAGGATGCTGTCGCTTGGTAGTGGGACAGCGACTGTGATTGGTTCATTCACCTGCAACTCCGCTCCGTCGCTGGCCAATAAGTGAACTGAAATTGCTGCGACTGGAGTCAATTCAAAGAACTTCTCCGTTCCTGAAAGAAAGAATGTGTTCGTTAAAAAAAAAAAACAAGCATGTTGAAGAAAGATGTCAAAGGTCTGGTCAACTAAAACAATAAGACAAGGCTAAGAGAGACAGGAAGGAAAGGGGATCAACAGGAAAGAAGGAAACAGGAGGGTGGTTGGAAAATCGAAGACAGGGTTACAAAGTGTCACAAAACACAAGGTGGCCTCTAGTGCACAAAGGAAAGCCTGGCTGTGAGGACGGGATTCCTTTCGGCAACTCAAACTCTAGGATGCTCTAACACAGGGGTATGGAATCTATGGCTCGCGAGTCAGATGTGGCTCTTTCAACAAAAGGAGCCTGGCTCTTTGAATGACCCATCAAAGATGTGAGAGCAAAATATGGTACAACTAACCACAGTTTCCTTGACTTCATTCCAATTTAGCCATCCTGTTCATCCACTATTGTAAATGATGTTGCATGTGAGGTGCCATCACCTTCGACAGCAAGCTTGATAACGGTGACTTCTTCTGTTCCCGGAACTGTGATTGGTTGACTGTACTGCAACGCATCATGGGAACTGCTTAGGTCACACACTGAGTTTATTATTGAGAGTGATAGGTTCAATGCTGCTCTGCTCTACGTCACATTACTGACGGCAGTATTGGCTAGATATAATGTACACGTACACGCCACCATTTCACGGAACCATTCAGTATCCCTAAATACCAACAGACATCAACTAGTGTGATCGACCTGACGCATGGGGATTGTAACTTTATTGCTGTAAAAAATATTAAAAACTCAACTCGCTCTAAATTGATTGGTCTTCACTTTCCGTTTCGTTGTATGGATCTATATGGACATGTCATAGAATTCAATTTTAAAATATGTGTTTTTTTTCGGCTCCCGACCCATCCTCTAACACAAACTTAAATACATTAAAAGCATACAAATACACAAAGTAAAGGAGACCTTTTGTTATCAGTTCAAGTGGCCTTCTGTGAACCATCCACTCCTCACCTAGATTAGGGGTACACCAAATACTCAAAACCTCACCTGTAGTGTTGGAGCTGAGAATCTGCAAGTGCGGAAAGCTTTGGATGAGCGAGGGAGAGCTGGTCACAGTGAGCAGAGCAGACAGGTTTGCATAGGATGAGTTGGACGGAAGATTCAGAGCTCTGCGCTGGAAGTGAACAACAGGCTGGGCCCTAAAACCTTGAGGAGATAAACAGATTAAAGTCCTATTTTTAGTGATGCCGTGTTACATTTTTATTGGAAAGTCAGTGGCTACTAGAGGTCAGACTTCATAAAACAAGATGGGAACGATACTCCTTTATTCATATTCATATTCATTTATAATCGCACAATAGGGAAATTTGGCTTGTGACAGCAGCAGAGTAAACACAGACATTAAGGACAGTAAAAACAAAAATTAAAGATACACATAACATAAAGCAGCCACAGTATTGCACATGGACAGTTAATAAAATAAATCAACACTTTTAAGTTTATATTGGAGAAAAAAATAAAACAGAATATGAAAAAATACAAATTTAACAATTGGATTATCTACAACTGGAAAAGAAAAGCAGAAATTACTTTAGGGCAAATCATAAAGATATTACAGAACATTAAATAAATGTATAAAATTGATGACTAAAAATTGGTGACGAAAACTTCTATAGTATATACTTTGTTGTTAGATAACTGGTGTTGAGACTGGATATGAGCAGGTCAGGTTTTTACTGCTGGTGTCATTTCATTTGTTGCTCATTCATGAATTGCTGGCCCGTCAAATCCACTGTGATTCCCCAAAAGAGTGCGGCGCAGACCAAGAGTGATACAATTAGATTTCAGGATCCAGGCATTTATCACTCCCCTGGGACACATTGTTTGAAGGGCATTCGGGGAACCACTGACTCCTCCCAGTCCCGGGATAACATTGAGGTCCAACCGTCCTTTAACAAATGGCAGATCCGCTGAAGCTAACATGATAAAGCTAATTTTGCTGGCCTCAGCTACGTGACATCAAGTAGTGGACCATGACCACATTCCTGAAGTGTGAGACACAAATCCAGCTGTTATAGAGTGTTTGCAGGGTCTTTCTGCTTGTACAAACACATCAAGCGTTAAGAGTTATGTGTACTAAATTAGGTTTATGTACCTATAGGAACGCAATAGCCATCTATGTAGCTTTGTTCTATAAAAAACTGTCTGGCTTGTGCCTTCAACTCCCTATGGCCCCCCTCAACACTGCTCTCACCTCATCTGTTCCCCCTTCTGTTGGACACCGCCTAGCCCCATCTCCCCACCCCTCGCCAAAATACCACACCCAAGTTCCCATTTTCCCGCACACACACTGTCTAATACTCCTTCGTTACGTTCCCCCCTTTTCATTATTGTTCCTTGTGACACACGCCAAGTGTAATCTCTCCCTTGGGTTCCCATATTGTGCTGAACAGGAGAGCACGAATTACATACGGGCGCGTGCTACAGACATTGTGCACAGCTGAGTTGACATGCACTGCAGATACAGTTGATAGAAGATTTGGAGATTTTTTTTCTGCTGAATTGAATTGTCATGGTCCTCAAATACACTTCTGTCCTTTATATCAAACAAAAAGTATATTTGCTGACAGACAAAGGACTTGCACTGTGACTGAATCTGACAAGTGTGAACATAGCAGAGTAAAAACCTTTAATATATTTCATACAACAAGTGGTTAAAAACGGACCAATCCTTTCCATGATTTTATTTTGTTTTTTTTTGTTTTTTTTGGGGGGGGGGTTATATATCCAGATCATAATTGGATTAGATTCTCTCTTTGCAAGTCACTAATAAATCAAATAAAAGCAAAACACTACATTCATGTTCACAGTTCCCTTGGCCTTAAAGATAAGTTAGGACAAAACATCAATCACCACAGAGAGTTTGAGTTGACTCTATACCAAGCAAACCTTTGTTTAGTAATCAGAATCAAACTGAATTTAAAGTGTACCAATAATTTGCTGTTGCTGGAATAAGTCCTACTAGCTCCTAGTGCTGACAGTACTTTCCTCTCACTGTTATTTTGCAACTCTCACACATGGACACCACACATTCAGAGGACAGTCAATAAATATCATTATTGCCACAAAGCTGGTTTAAAGCTGTTTTACTGTTCTACATAGTGTGCTAGCTCTTGTGCAATCCTTTGTGAACTGGAGTAACAAGTCACTGTTGTGTCTGAGCTGAGTTACTGAGGACAACGTGAAAAACGGAGCTTCCTGTGAAAACTTCAGTACAGAGCGTAGTAGGGTTTCCACCTTTTTGCAAACAAATAAGGGATGCCCAAGACACCAATATTTGGCAAACATGTGAGCCAATGTTGATGAGATTCCAGACCCATATTCAGCTGCAGGGTCTGAAAATAACATCTGAACTGAAGGCGCTTATCTAACGGCTTACATTCAATTGGTGTAATATCAAATATAACTATCATTATGATTTTAGCTGAAAATATTGACTTGGCTCAACTATATGAGGTCACTAAATAAGTTTGTTACAAAAAGAATTAATATTATTGATCTGCAATAAAAAATAACGTTATGTTTAAGTAATACCATCCAATCCAGACATTTAGAGAAAAAACCTATATGTTTCATTATTTTACATTTGAAATATAAATATATAATCAGCAATAGTCACAAACAGTAAGTATGTGAAAAGTTCTGTCGCGGTAATATCATGTCATATCATTCAAATCAGCTCCTAGAGACAACTGTGAATTGTCACAATAAACACCCACAATTAACCCCAAAATAAAATTGACAGAACACAAAAGTTCTGAGAAGTAAAAGTAATCTGAAAAAGGTAACCGGTTGGTCATTCATGATGATGCAAAATGTCATATTTTATCATGTGTATCTCAAATTTCTCTTGAACTTACAAAAATATCTGATTAATAAAGTTGATATATGAAGCACTGAATTTAACACTGAAAGACCAGAACAGAGCATACATACAAAGGGTAAAATTAGTCAAACAAATATATTTATAGTGAAAACAAAAATACATTGAGGACATTTTGAGGAAAGGCTTGATAATTGTTTTTAGTGAAATCATATACAGTATATAATATTACATATCTTACATTCACTCCATGAATAAATAGCATAAAATAAAAGAGTATTTAAAAGTTCAGTTGCAAAGTTGTGAATAAAAAAAGAGGAAAAAGAAAGACTAACAAATGAGTTATCATCACATAGTCATTTGTGTTTACCTTGGAAGTCTGAAAGGATCTCTACCACATCCTCATAAACCATCAGAGTAGCAGCCCTTTCTGGTAGAAGATTGAGGCTGATGGATGAAAACACTGGAAAACAAACACAACATTGAACACAAACAATGGACTAGCCAGATTATTCTCACACAACGCTAAATCATTTTTTTCGAGCTTCCTTTCCTTTCAGCGATGGAGGACAAGCATCTGGCAAACATAATTCCTTTCCTCTTCCTTCCATCCTTCCTTCCTTCTCTTTCTTATTGTTCTGAACTGGTGAGCGTAATAATCCAATTGGTGTGCGTCATTTGGCTACCCTGTCACACTCCACACCAAAACCAATATTTGCTCCACAAGAGACAGAGCGACCACGTGGGGGGTATCCGATGTGAGGGAGGGTGTTTCTTCTAGCGAAAGCTCACTCAGACCGCTTGCTGAGTTGTGGCAATAAATGAAACAAAATGGTAATAGAGCTGTCCAATTGTTTGCATGATGTAAAACTAATAACATAATAAAATAAATATAATAGGAAAAAAAAAGAGTTCCACCAATGTTTAAAAGCTTAATAAAAACAACCAAAAAATAATAAACTTACCGGGTAGTCTGGAAGGTGTCCAAGGCACAGAGTTTGGCACATAGCCTTGTTTGGTTGCGGTGACAATCAATGGCGTCCCGGGTCGGTAGAGGAAGCGCAGGTAGGTGTCACCATCCGCCAATGAGGTTCCAGTGGTAAGTAAAGAGTGGTTGGTAAATAGCTGTACATCTGCCCGTCCCAGGGGCTGCTGAGTGTTGGCATCGCTGAGGTGAACCTTCAGTGTAACCTCTGTGGAGAAACAGAACACCTAATAAGCTGAGCATACAATTATGTGTGTGACACTACACACAATACTGGTATTATTAGAATTGTTTTCGACAGCCATCCCTCAAGTGGGTCTTGTTTCAATGCCAGACCCTTTGATTTCAGTCCACTGAGCACATACCGAACCACTAAGAACGTTGAGCCTTCTGACCATTTCCTGAATCCCAGTCTGCCGCACTTCCCCTGAGAAACAATGGATCATTTCCCTCTCTCAGAGAACACTTGATCCAAGATGGCAAACAAATATATGTATATTTAGAAAACTCCACGAACTGTACGACTTACATAGGTATCCAATGTCTGGTGGTTTACAGTTGAGGAAGTCTATTGAAACACGCTTATTAAAGGAAAAAATAAGTAGATGAACACAAACAAATAATTTAAACCTCAGTTATGATGCTTTCCGAACAAATATCTGCATCTATTAAGTCAGGGGATTTTTTAATTTTCCTTGGGTCACGCTTGATACCTTGTGACGTCAGACAGTTGTATGTTGGGAAAACAAAAACAAAAGCTTTACTCTGATCGCTCTGTCCTAGTGCGCATTCTGTAGATTTTTTTTTTTTTGTTAATAATAAAATCAAAGGAAAATCACATCTTAGCATTTTCTGCAGCTTTTGATATGTCTTCAAGTTTGATTCACAATGACAAAACTACCTTATTGTAAGTCAAAGGGGAGTTAAAGCAATAATGAGTAGTTTAATAGTTTAAGAATACTTTACGTTTTGGCTGCGCCCCCCATAAGAATTGTGTAATTGCAAACTGTTGTAAAGCTACTTTAATAAACAGAATAAAATGAGTAGTGGTCACTTTGTTAGCATCTCAAAATATAAATAAAAATAAAAAATATTTTCTCTGACATTTGATGACACACTGAAGACCAAAGGAAAACATAATGAATAACTCAGAAGTCCAGTACAAATGGCATCTGAATTCAGCATCTGTGCAACTCAGGCTTTTAGCTATGAGGGCATCTGGGCGTGCTGAGGACGCCTTAACTGCATAACATGAAAAAAATGGACGTCCTCTTGTGTCTACAGCAGGTCGCCCTAAATGTCAGATTATCGTAATATGCCCTACCCTTCTTTGAAAGGAGTGTTTCTGCCCAGTGACTCCAGCGAACATGATCAACATTTTTCAGGCATAGCTTGGCCATCGAGGGCGCCATATTTGTTTACCAGCGTAATCTTGCAGCTAGCCACATCTTGCCAGTCGGCACACTCTGGGCACACTTGTTTACGAAACTAACTCCTAGCTTTTTAATTGGAGGAGTACTTTATCCTCTTAGCCTCCACATTAAAACAAAGGAATTCAATATTGCCACAACCATTTCATGGAACCAACCACAAATGACACCCACAAACACATATGCAACACTGGTATGCCATCCCCTCCCCCCACACCAATCAACAATCCAGTATGTGTTAAGCAGCGTGGTTGAAACAAGCAACGCCATTTTACAAGGTCTTTAAATTGGCTGGTCATCTATCAAATAGCTTGTCAAATCAAGAAAAAAAGAGAGGGCTATCTTTTCATATGGCCTCAAGATTAGCTGTCTTTAGATGATTTCATGACCTCACTTCCTGATCCACTCCCTGTGAACTGCTGTTCGTGGTACCAGCTGTGTTCACTTAAAAACATCCCCAGGGAGAGACTGGAATGACATGTAAGCGCAAGCGCCCCCTCCCAATTCTCGACCAATAAATCAGTACTGTGATGACATCATTGTTAAACAGCCGCACGTCTCCTCTGTGCTCCAGCACACATGGGGACGTGCCGTCAGCCAGAATCACCACAAAACCTGGCGCTTAAGTCAAGTACCATGAAGAGAAACTCAAGTAAAACAAGTTCATGGTGAGAGAGGGTGCATTTTTGGTTACTGTAAATAATGTGGCTGTTTTTGAGATTGGCAAAACGCAATGTGCTAAGAGGGAGAAAAGGCAAGTATTAGCTACCAGATGAGTGAAGTGGAAATATCAGGATATGAATTGACAGGATTGTACGACTGCCCCTCCTGCAATTCCGTTGTCATTTTCCTTGACGGAGAACTATTGCCAAACAACTGCCATCATGGCTGGCTGACTCTAATGTCTGCAGCGGCAAGTCTACTCTGCAGCCGGGCTGCAGCATCACAACAAGTTGCGGGATTTTCCGGAGAAGTGCCTGATTTGTTTTGCCAATTTTACATCATGACTTCTACAAGGTGCTGTGACTATGTCCAAACACCTGACTTTCCTGCAAATTCCACCAGTCACTTCAAGGTCCTTTCCCCAACCCCTCTATGCGGCATGTGAGTCATTGTATTCACTACCACCTTGTTATAATGAAGTCATGCGTGATGCCAAATATTACAGGCAAAGGTCAGAAGTTGGATGTGAACGGTTCCAAATTCTAATTATTTAAATGTATAATAGACAGAACTAAGAAGCAGAGTTCACTAGCACACCATGTCGTGACTTGAACACAATACAGGGCGGACGTACACAAACATGGCTCTTTTAACACTATTTCTGACACTGTTTTAATTCAGTACAGATGTATTAATGAGCCACAACCATATAAGCTTGCAGATTTCACCACAGTTTCTATTCTAAATCCGCCACAAAATCTGGCATTTTTGACCGCAACAATCCAAAAATGTCCTGGAGGGACTGGACCATAGAGTGTAAACTACGTAAAGTACTCTCATTTAAGGCTCTTTCTGCCAACACGACTTACTAAGATCTCTGCAATGATCCTCTGCACTGATTTGCAACCATACGAGTCTTGATCCATGGTATTTAGACGTAGTAATAAAGCATTGTGCATGGATGAAGAGAATGTGTGTGATGGAGAAGCACATTGTGCAGAAAAAAAATTACCTGTCTCTCATATGCCCCTAGTTTATTTATATATATATATATATATATATATATATATATATATATATATATATATATATATATACACACACATAATTCAGAACTTCGACTGCATGTTGAAAAAGTCCAGTACAGTGTGGGAAATCATGTTCAGAGTCTCCACCCAGCCGCAGTTCAAGTTACACACCACACTGTGGCCAAATATAATGACCACGCTTTATTTAAGTTTTTGATGTTGATGCTTTTGTTCAATGCCTTTGAAGACAGAACAGTCCTGTCCCTGTCTATAGAGTGTCTGTAGCCTCTGCATAACCTTGTGACTGCCCGCCGCAGCGTTTGTCAAACTTCAAATTTGGAGGTACTGCCGGTGTGGTTCAATGGTTGTTATGAAATATGTAACATGTTCAGGCTGAAGAAATAGGTGTATTGTCCACTTGCCATTGCTTATTTTGCTGCTACCGTGACCAAACTCCTAACTGATTTATTTCCTCAAATCTTTCAAAACAAAACCGGAACTCTCTGGTGATGTTGGGAACAGTAATTGAATGTTGGTGTGAAACAAAGGTAAATAAACATGACAAAACAAAGCTGATCCAAAACTGTGCCATAACTGCGCAATAAGAGACTCTACAAATTTGCCATGCCAATTCTTCCTACCTGCATAGTCAGCACCACCACAAATCACATTACCTCTGCAGGAGATGGCAAAACACAAAAATGGCGTGCAAGAGAACAATATTGTGAATGCACCATGAGTGCATCATGGGGACTGACTTGACTTTAAATGATCAAGCTGTGCGTCAACAATGAATATCGGTCCATCAAATTGGCGGGCTTCAATTATGACCCATATAAGCGTGCGAAATATAAGAGGACTGACAGATCTGGTCCATTCTTATGGATGCTACCATCTTACAAAACATGAGGAAAAACCTTCACTTCAATCTTCAGCCATGTATCATCTACCTATCCTTATAGAGGATTGAGGAGTTACATTGTTCTACATGAAATCTCATGTCTGAGTTATGTTAAATTTCTCAACTATATTAAAATTTGCGATGGACTGGCAACCTGTCCAGGGTGGCTTCCTGTATTTCCCTCTCGCCCAATGACCTCTGGCATAGTCTCCAGCACGGCCCGCAATCCTGAACAGCACTAAGAGCTGGTTAACTGATGATGTATGTCTATTTGTATGTTAAAATTTTGTGGCTGACCAGTAGAGGCATCTCCTTACGAGACGTATCATAAAAACATGGATCACCTCCCATGACCCTGACTTTAATGACAAGTGGTAAATGATTAATGAAGTTGGAAGGCTGTTTTAACACAAATGTTTCTCATGAGAATTCAGGCGAGCAGAATCACTGAACGTCTCATGACTGAAATCAAGCATGATTTGATTTGTCCAGTTCCTGGCAGATCCTGAACTGTAGATGAAACCCCACTCCTGTTATGGTCAGTGGTAATGTGCAGGAGATCAAGTCTGGCTGTCTGGCTCCACTCATCTACATAGCCTGTAAAAAGAGCTCACCATTCACCTAAAGTAAACATGCACTGAAGTGAAGGTCGGTGTGCATGGTCCGATGGAGAGGGAAAACGGAGACTAAACACAGTTAAAAGTAGCCTCACTACACTTTTCACCGAGTTATTCTTAAACATGAAGTAGTAACAGCCAGGTGTAACAATTCTCTTAAGTACAAAGAGTGAGACTTTCGATGGAATACGAGATGTGCAACGGAACAAAAACCACAACAAGAAAAATACAAAGAAGACAAAGCTATTGAAGGCACGACATGTTCTTTAACTATGCACAAAAAACGACAACAAAAAACGAATGGAAGACAGCCAATCAATAAGCGATCCGACAGAGAAACTGGGAAACCAATGGGGAGTTTTAAAATTAATTGAATTCATGACAATAAAAACACTCATTTTTATACATGAGCAGGAAACCTTTCCCCAGCCTACAGCTATCCTCAACCAGTCCATCTCTTCATATGCCCAGATGGATGTGTGACTTAAGTTGTATTTAGTTTTTATGAGTTTTTTTGGGGGGGGAATAAAATTTTAAAAATCTACTTCTATGAGACTAGGATGTGCAATGCAGATTTAGCCAAGTTCTGAAGGATTTGTTGCTCCATACTTGCAGAGGAGCCTCTGATAATGATTTTGGGTGGAAGAAATCAAGAATACTCAAACACTGTAACCCCATGACATGCTAACTTGTTATTGTACCGATAATATGGCGTGTGTGAGTGCACCCAGCTCAGACAACAACACCAGTGACCTTCATGACAAATTCCATCAAGTGGCGTGCTTTGATGTTTTGTTAAAAGCTATAGCTAGCACACTACAGTAGACTGCACTCACTGTATTTAACTCACTAAAGTCACTATTTTCTGTGGCAAGCAGCCATTGACCTGCAACTAAACCAAAGAATTACCTCTAACACTACTACTTCAGTTTGAAAAACAACAACAATGTGATTCTTAGTCTCCTGAAGCTTTGAAAAGTTTTGAACAGAGCTGTGGCTGAGTGCATTTCTGAGGATCGTGTATCTTTAATATACTATAATATATAATATATTTGGGTTACTATTCAGTGTTTGATTATTGAATTATTCTTTTTTCCTATGGTACTGAAATTGGCATCTTCTTGGATTAAGGTTGCATTTTCAGCAATAAATCAATACCAAAATGTTTCCCTACTCAACACAAGGTCCATTTGTGGGATGACAACTGAATAAGCAGATAATAGATAAACCTACAGATGAAATGATGCACCTTGCCATGTTTTAAATTAAAATAGACCTAAATTATGGAAACTGGAACTTGATGAAGAATTTAAAAAATAAATTTTAAAAAAGTCTTCTCATTCAACCAAGTTTGTTTTAAAAACATGTGATCGTAATGCACCTAGCAGATTAAATAAAGGGTTTGTATGTGCCAACATCATCTCGTGAACTTAAAATAAAACCAGTGATTGTGATGTAAATGATTGACTTACTGAAAAACAAATTTGTCATTCTCTTTCCCTTTGGTTTGTACTGCTTAGTCAGTCGAGATAAAAGCATCCTTTATAAACAAATGTACTATTACGTCACATTAAATATTTAACAAGCAAGACTATTTTAATTGTTGGAGTGCATCGGCAATAGTTTGTTCAGGTCAAATCAGATCTTCTCAAACTGAAAGCTGCGTGCATTTAAGTTAACAGACAATTGATCATAATAAGGACTTTGAATTTGTTTTCATGATCACTTTTTCTTTCTGCTAACAGGCTAACGTTCAGCTAGCTAGACTCAGGTCACATCAGCATCCAAGCTGGCTAGCGACAACATTAGCCTCTAAAATAGCCAAGTAGCAGCGCACAATTGTGTCAGAGAACATTCACGATGTTTTACCTTCAGCGTCCTTGTCCCCCGACAAGGTTTTAGAGGCAGCTTTTGAGACCAGATATCCGACAAACAGAAGAAAGGCAGTGGACGGAACCCTGTCCACAGCCCGCATCATTGCAGATGTGTGGCTCAACGTTTATCAAAACTCAACCGTTCTTAGTCTTTCAAAAACTCATTCGCCGTTTATTCCAAAAAGAAGTCGACGATCCATAATTCCACTTCCATGCCGTTATCTTTCCGGTTCTTACATCCCCAACCCGGGAACGACTTGATTCGTTTTTCCACGATTGTCCGGGGTCAGTAGGAAGACAGCCCTGCGCCTCAGAGCCACATGCCCCACAATAGAGCACCAACAGGCGGCTAACTCCAAACGCACTACCGTTGACATCGAAGGATATCCAGCGCCTCTTGTCGGTTTACTGTAGTAAGTACAACCAATGGTCTTCACTTCAGTATTCTTGCTGGTCCAAATGACGAAGAGTGTAACATTATTTATTTGAAGATAGATAGAAAGAAAGACCAGTTGAATAGTAACCCTGGAAGGATGAAATACCAGATCCGTTTTTTTGGTTCTGTAAGGCAACGCCTGTTCATTTTTCAGTTAGTCTGTGTTTGTGTATGGTTCGTTCTGCTAACACTTCCTCACCTGCTGTCACCTGTCTCTTTCAGGTTTCCTCTTCTGTACAAGCTCAATTCTGTCTTATTCAACATGTAGATTGATTTTGCAATTCGGTGTCTGCATCCCTTTTTATCAACTGTGGAAAAGGAAAATGAGTATAAGGAAGTGGTTCTATAGTCTACTATGAGGAAGGGGGTGGTTATTTAGTTTTTAAAAAATCTATTATTTTACTCAGCAGTCTTCAAAAGTTAACTTCACCTTGTTCACACATGTATTCAGGATCAGCTGTTCACCTCTTACTGGTGTTTAGTGTGTTTCTGTCGTGAACTTTTTTCACCCAAGTCATCACAAGCTGTCCAAACCCGCACCAGATGTGCGTGCTCCACTCAGACCCAGACCTGCCCCATGACCTTCACTTAGCTAAATCTCTCCAGAAACAATCCAAAGAATTTGAACGCAAAACCTCAGCCATCACACTTCCTCCTTTCTATGTAGAGGAACAGTAGTTCTCATTACTTTATTAACCAGATAAATGTATCATTTGTGCTGAGTTTGATTTAGGAATTTTGATTTGTTTGTGGTTGCAGAAGCCTTAATGGAGACCCAGATGATGAATATTGCTGTGCAGTCCATTGGAATTCTAAAGGGGCTCAGTAGTAAGCAAAATGCAAATGTGAAACAATGTCTTTTTCAAAAGGATGGCTCAATAAAATAAACAAGATCCAACATTACCAATCTATTGATGATTCTTGATTTTTATACTCTGCACACTTAAAAATACCAAACAACAATATTAGAAAAGTTACAGTGAAAAAACTAAATACTAAAACTAGTGCACACAAGGGTGGACAGTCGCATCCAAAGCAGGAAGGCAGCCAGATGGACAGAACAAGGAATGATTAACCGTCACTTCCCAGAAAGAGTCGAAGTCTCGCAGAACAGGCTCTGCTGGTTTTCACACTTTGATTGTGCAATCTGATTCATGTTTTTATTTTTTAAGTAACTGATTTGTGCTCCCAACTTGTGCTCTTATAGCTTCAAATATCATAATTCAGTAAAGATGACTCTTATGGTCATGTGATTGTATATTCCTCCAAAGAACAATATGTTCTGTCCTTTTGCCAATTTCGCAGCCACACCTACTTTCACCTTTTGTTGTCTGCCAGTTTTTATTTTGACAGACGATAGTTCAATTCTGATTTGTTCAACATGAGTGGTGTCTTCGTAATTCTGTGTTTCCATCTCTTTTTATCCTGTACGGGTAAGGAATTATATTTTTAAAATATTCACGTACACAATTGTTCAGTTGAGTTTGAATAGCGATATTAGCATACATTTGTTGAGTTGTGAGTAACAAACATGTTCTATTGCAGGGGCTCTCTTTGGTTATCTTGATATCAGCTGTCATTTTACTTCTGACAGCAGTCATCATCCTGTTTACGTGATGGAGGTTATCGTCAACAAGGCCCTTATTCTTGAATATAATAGCACATTGGAAAAATGTGTTGGCTATACAAAACTGGGAAAACTGACGGCGGAAATCCTCAACCACAACCAACACTTCATCAACGACGAAAAAAGGAATGCAGCCATATGCAGATATTTCCCTGAATTTTACGACACAATAATGCAAACAGGTATCATTTTGTGTTCTTATGAAGTACCAAATATTCAACAGCAAAATTGATAAATATCCTTTTTGTGTCTTTCTGTTGCATATCATTTTCTAGTTGAGCCCAGAGCTTGGGTCCATTCAGTTGAGGCCAAAAATGGGAAACATGCAGCAATGCTTGTCTGCAGTGTGAACAACTTTTATCCCAAAGAAATCAAAGTGATGTGGCTGAGAAATGGGAAAAACGTCACGTCTGGGGTAACAAACACAGATGTCTTGGCTGATGGAAACTGGCTTTATCAGATCCACTCTTTCTTGGAGTACACGCCAAAACCTGGAGAAACAATCACCTGTGTGGTGGACCATGCCAGTCTTGATCAGCCGATGCTTAAGAACTGGGGTACGTAGATGAATCACATCATTGAAATTTTGGCACAGTATAAAAGATAATAACCGATTTGATTTGTCAATTAATTTAAATTGTTTTTTAATACTTGTTTGTATAATTTTTTTTAACTTGGCAATGACTGTACAAGTCCACTATGCTGTACAGTTTTTGTTTGTTTTCATGAAAGAAAGAGACCGGACAGCAATCATTAGCTATGATACAGTCATATCCACAAAAGACTGAACCTTTTGAATTAAACCAGAAAGTGGGCTTGTTGTATTACATCCTGCTGCCAACACAATATACTGTGTATAATGCACTTCAGAAAAGAACAGAGCAGTTGACAGCATCATAGAACCAGTTCTCGAGTAGCAGGAGGGCGCAAGGGCATGGCATTACCCTGTATAAAAAATCGCAAGCATCCCCACAAGTGGTTGGACTCAACACGAGTGGTTGTCTTTTATCACTCCCCTCCATCATTTTTAATGGTGAAAAAAAAGACCACTCCCCTGAATCCTGCATAGGAAGAATACAAATTGTATTGTGAATACACAGATGAGTGGTGTAAATCACAGTCTACGCAAAATAGTTCTCATTTTGTGTGTTTGACAATCCCAAGATTGTCGCCAGAGGCATGCGAACAGCCTTCCCGTACATAAAACTTTCAGTCAAGCTGCCACTCCTCTGTCACAGGTCACCCCTGCCAGTTGTCTCCTCCCATTGCAACATCCCTGCACTTTCCTCTTGCCCTCTCTTAATCTCTGATGTATGTTTGACCTCAAATACTTGAACTCACATGTTTTCATTTGTTTTTAAAATCTTGAGTCCTTGCAACATCACTGGTCCTCCTCCTTCAGTAAATGCAGATCTTGTTGGGGGAAAAATATTTCTATAATTTGTGATTTTGATATGTGTGTGGTTTCAGAGCGCTTTTCTGAGCCAGAGAAGATCAAGATTGCTGTGGGGTCCTTTGCAATTCTGATGGGACTCGGCATTTTTCTTGCGGGCCTGATTTATTACAAAAATAAGACAGGTAAATCTATTGCTGAGACAGTTGAATGTCGATTGATCAGACTATTAATATGGAGCATCAGCCTATTCATAAACCCACCAATTGGTACCTTTAGCTGTGTTGCCTAGTTATGGGATGTACAGTATTTATACTGAACTGTAGCCACTTGTGTTCCCAGTTTCTGTTTCTGTATAGTAAAACATAATTATTAACTGTGTGTAAGATTGTAAATAACTCTTTTCTTGATGCAATCTAGGAAGAACCTTGGTGCCGACCCAAATGTGAATCATCTGTTCTCCACCAGGAACAAAGCATGAGGAATATAAATAAATTGTTCCACATTTCTTTCACTATTTTTTCAACAATACCTGTATATCCTGATTACCAGCTGTTAGTTTAAACAGTCTTTGTTGATGATCCTGTAACAGTTAATTTCTGGCTCTAAACATGACCAACATGCTATTGTATATGTTCTATTGAAAATGTTTCCATTGAGCAATAAATAATGGCAGTCAATCAATCGAATTTAATACATTAATGAGTTAAATCATACAATCGTACAATTGTCTTTAATGTGTCCTGTTTGTCTTTAATGACTTTTCACTCCTCACTTTGGGACTAATAAAGGTGATTTAATCTAAACTATTCTAACCAATTGCTCCCAGAGTTGTTTTTTTTTTAGTTGAAGCAGTGGTCTTTTATTACTTTGGTAGGTGTTTCCTCACACCTCAACTCTGTGTAGCACCTGTGGTACAGAGCTCAGAAGAGAGCTACTTCATGAGACACAGTTGTCTTGAAATGCTATTTCCAATGCTGTTTCCGTGTGAGCAATCAAGAGGACACTTTTTCATCAGATCAACTGTCTTAACAGTATAATCCGTTGACTGACAGTCTGGTGCTCCTTTTACGGCTAACACCTTATGTGCTTGCTCGGGTGGAACAAAAGAGCGCAGGGACAGGGCTAAAACAGACAAGACAGTTCATAAACAATGGAGTCAGTGTGGATGTTACTGTGAATCAGAATTCCACACCCAAAATAATCTGGATCTCTACCATAATATGTGGTAGATCTGTGAAATGCTGACCATACACCTGGAACTTTGACCTGCAACTTAGTTGACACATTGCTGAATCGCACACTGCAGTCATGATTTATAGACAAATGATGCTACTTACTGAGGCGGCAGAGAGTTGGGGGGCGCAACAGAAAATAATTGAGAAGCATTGCTGTAGACACAAATCAGATGGGACGGAATTTCAAGAGTGCAATTAGAAAATAAAGTGAAACAGTCTAAGACTGTGCACATACTGTGTACATTCCCATCACATTTTTGATCATAAGAGCGGTCTCAGACAACTAGGAACTCCAGTACAGGACGGTCTTGATGCACACAGATGAAGATGATGGAATGATAGATGATAGAAGATGAAGATGATCTAATATTTAACGATATGATATATTTGAACAGTTCGACCCACTTGCTACCACTATCTCCGCTCGAAAATTCTTCCCTCAGCTTGGTCTCGCAGTCGAGTGTCAAAAAAGGCGCAAATAAAATAAATAAAAATAAAATGTGCTTCTCATCTGGGGGAACAGAATTGAAACTGTCATCATTAACAAGTTACCAAAGCATTTATCTAGACATTGCTATGAATCAATGCATGGTATATTGTATTATGCCCCGATTCTTTTTTCCAAGTTGTTTTATTGAAGTCCACTGATCTTCCTGATGCAATAGAGAATAATAATCTAAGAATATATAGCAAGATAAATGTAAATACACATAGCGTGGTCAAGTGATGAAATCGAGCTTGCCTGCGAGACAAGTTTCGGGATTTAATCTATAATACGCATGCGCCAGGCTAAAAGCGAGGCGTAATGAGTCGTTTTGGATTTTACTTCGTTTTCATCTTTCTCTTAATCAAATACCCGAGTTTAGTCCTCTTTATTTGTTTTGCTGTTTATGTTTATGTTCATTATCGGACGCGTTGAAACGCTGCATTGTGAAATAATGGCATTTTGGGATGGAAGGTGATGAGCGGCGTGGACTCGAGTCATCTGGGGCGGTTTGTGCCTTTGGGCGGATATCTCTTCCGACACGTCACCGAGAGAGATCTCGTCCTTGGAGCCTCAAATCCAAATGTCGTCACAGATAAGTTGTGGGCTGTGATCTTCCCGCGGTCGGCACGTTGTCGTCATCAGCATCAACATCACTGCGAGGAGGTGACGTTCAGGAGTTGGCTGATAAGATGCATTTAAAACGACGCTGTGCCACCGCCAAACTACTTGGTGCTAACCTAAGGAAGTTGGGTAAGACTCACTTTTGTGCTTATTACTCTGTCATTTGTTTTATTCTTAACGATTATATAACTTGAGATAGATTTCCAGCTTTTTTAGTATACAAACTCTCCGTACTGAAAACGGGGATTATTGAGACTTTAATCGCTTTATCGAAATAAATAAAAATATGGATAGGGAGGATGCAAAAGGTTTAGGTGGCTAGGACATTAAAGATTAAATATTATTCACCTACTGAAGTAATGCACATTAAAAATCGCTACACAACTATAATTAACTGTAAACATTAAACCCCAATAATGATTGACTTATTTTTTTTTTTTTAAGGTTATCTTTATTGGGGTTTAAAACAAGTTTGCCAAGTAGGATGTTCATCAATGAATGTTGTTAGATGGTCAGGTTAACCATTTAAAATGTCATTTAACCAACTGATCTTTCTCTTCTGTCATCCTTTTTTTCTAAGATGTCTTCAAGTCGTCTGTCCGCACCAATGGGTCTCTTACTGTCAGTTTGGTTGATCAAGAAAGTCAACGGTCCTCCCCCCTGCTCATCAGTTTTCAGTTCACTGGCTGCTCCGACCCCCTCACGGCTCCAAATAATTCTGAACTCCTCTCCAACAGTGGATGACAATCACTCCCGTTGGAGCTCCGTCCATTGCTCACCGCACTTTCTAGTCTCTCCCTGCAAACAAAAAGTGACACGTACTCCTGCGGAGCTCAGCAGTGACGGGGTAAGGGCTGAAGAAGGGGTGATGACTGGGCTTCATGTCTGGGAGGTCTTGTGGGATCCACGTCACAGAGGAAGTCATGCTGTCATCGGAGTCTCCACCAAGAACTGTCCTCTTCAGGCTTCAGGATATAAGGTGTTGGTGGGAGGTGATAAACAGTCTTGGGGCTGGGAACTCAAAACCAATAAACTTTGGCATGATGGTCGAAGCCAAGTTCTGTATCCTGGCAATGGAAAAACTTCCCAACGCAGGAGAGCTGAGGAGTCCCGCCATGTCCACTCAAAAGTCAAGACAGACATGTTCCCTATTCCGAAGTGTGTCCTGATGGTCCTGGACACTGATGCAGCGACTCTTGGTTATGTTGTGGATGACTTCTTTCTTGGTGTTGCATTCAGGGGTTTACCTCGTGGGGTAGAGTTGTTTCCTTCAGTGAGCAGTGTGAGAGGAGGAGCAGAGATTCGACTACGCTACCTGAATGGTGCATCAGGCAGGTGTCACTAGTTTATACCTCAATGGTGGCAATAAGTCTTGGGGCCAAATATTAATGTCACTCATATTTTTTCCTCCCTTTCTTTCTCAGGTTACCCTCCTTCCTTGATGAGTTTATGCAGACTGTCTATTCAGCAGAATTTGGGGCGGCAGAGGCACAGTCAATTGGACAAACTCCATCTTCCCCCTTTACTTCAGCAATACCTGCTTTATACTTAGTTTAGTCACTACTGTACCACTGTACAATGAAATTGTTGATTGTTTACTTCTGAGTATTCCGTTCATGTACAGAATAATTTATCCATCAGTTTATTTGTCACACATTATTTTAGTTTCTGTCAGAATGCTATGTTGTATTATAAAATGATAATTTTTTTTTTCATAAAAATGTCTCTATTTTTCCTGTATCCTTACAATGATGGGTCAACAACACTTGACACACGTGTGTGTGTGTGTGTGTGTATGGGCGTGTTTTACCATACTTATGAGTACTAAGTCTTGACACGCCACCTTCTTATGAGGACATTTTGCTTTATGAGGCCTGTCCTGATAAGGTTTAGAGGGTTAAAATGTCAGTAAAATTAGTTCATTATAATTGGGTGCAAGTTTGTTTCAGAGTCATGGTTAAGGTGAGCCATTTGTTTTGAATGGTTAGGTTTAGGATGAGAGGCTGGGGAAAGCATTATGTGACTCATCGGACCCCACAAAAATGGTGTTACAAATCTATGAGTGTGTATACTTATGTGTCTATACTTCCTGGAAACACCTCCTTGTTGGGACCTGTGGGCATCAGTTGAAAAAGTACCATAAAAGTCTGTGTGACCAAATACTTCATCGTCATCCTTGACTGAAGTAATAATGTTGGCAACTTGAATTACAGTTATCTCATCTATATTGAAGGTAGTTTGTGCCCTATTAATAAGAATTGATTCATAAATATAAGAATGCGAAGACTGATATTTCTGCAGAAATCTCATGTGGCTCTTTCACCAGTTCGACTGTTATCTTGCTTCTGTTCACTAGTAAGTTTGTACACACTATTGAATTTTATTTTTTTTTTATTTTCTTAACTATTCCCTTTCGCATTCTCAATGTTATTCACAAAGGCACAGTCGACAAACAAATCTGGTACAAAAATCGACTTGTGCCAGATTTGGTACAATCGTTAAATTTAGCTAATTTAACGCAGCTAAAAAACTGCGTTACATTAGCTAAATTATTAGCTAATTTAACGCAGGTTTTAGATTTTTCTGTTCATGTCTTGGGATTATATTGTTGTTTAATGTCCTGCTATTCGAAGGATATTGTCGTGAAAGTGGAACATTTTCTACAGAAGAAAATTTCTACGGTCTGAGCCCAGACGTAGCTGGTTGCATGTCGCCTAGCCAGTCAGTAGTTGTCCGAATCACTGAAGGCATTTTGTGAGCATAATACGGTGAGCTACCTTGATGTTGGTTAACACAGCGACAATTGTTTGACTTTTATAAACTTTTTAGGAGGACAATGCAGAGACAGACTGGCGAACACTCCATTTTGAGTTCCTCCGAAACCCATTCTGAAGATGAAGCTGAACTATCGTCAGAGGTTTGCTGTCCCAGCTAAAATACCTTTACATATTCCTCGTTCATGTATTTTTCATTTGTTGTTTCTAGGTTTTGCTTAGCGTCGTGGCTCATCAGGGGCGAGTGGGTTTATGTTTTTATGACAGTAAAGACTGCTGTTTGAACTTCATGGTTGACACTCCTGACAACGAGCTTCAACAACTGGGCAGAGGTTAAACACATATGATGCGCATGTATTTTCTAAATCGACATGATTATTAAGACATTATGTTCTTATTCTCAGTTGTAGCAGAGGTCTCTCCGACTGTCATTGTTAGGCGTGCCAGACAGGAGCGCTACATTACCCAGTTTCTGGATCAATTAAGTGAGTTTATGACATTTTTTACGTTACTATAATAATGACAACCAAGTATGTTTTCATCGATATATCATGTATAAGTTTTCATGCTAGGTTGGCTGTTTACAAAGAAGCAGTTAGGCAGATAAAAGGAATTGTGTATTTTAGAATAAATCAGTATCAGTATTTTTTGAATTGCGTATCACCTAAGACTTGTAAAAGGCAGGGGAAACGTTGAGCACATAGCTACAATACACACGGTCCCTAAACAAATATTTTTCAGGTATCTAAGTCAACAAATGTTTTCCACAAATTAGAAAACAAAAATAAAGGTGTCATTCCTGGTCCCTGTTGCCCTGAATTTTATATTTAAAAATGATTTTATATGCTCCCTTCATTCCTAAAAAAACCCCATTCCTTATTTATTCACAGATTCCAGCCTTCGCTGCAAACCCGAAGTGGTCATTTATCCAAATGCTGACTTTGGTAACAAATGACTCATCTTCTTAAAAAGGTGTTGTGTTTCATTATTGGATTCTCTGTCATCATGTATTCAAGATCTGGAAGTAGGGAAACAGAGACTGCTGGCTGCACATCTGCCTTTCCTCTCCACTTCAATTTCACCCCAAGATAAATTTGCTTACCTCTCTTCATGCATCTCTTTTGACTCCCCTCTCATGGTGCGTAGTGTTAAACATGTTCACAATCACGCCTGGGTGTGGAATTTTAATAATCTTTTCTGTATATGTGTTGGATTGTGTGTGGGCTAGATGAGGGCAGTAGGTGGTCTTCTTAAATGTTTGGACAAGAAGAGAGTAGGTGTTGAGCTGGAAGACAGCAGTGTTGGAGTTCCCATCATAAAGATCCGCGCCTACACACTGTAAGAAACGCATACAATTAATATACCATGGAAACAGTACTAGCTCTCTGTACAGTTTGGAATGGTAAATCTTTTTTTTTTGTCTTTGCAGACGCAACATAGTCTTCATTGACCAAGACACATATAGGTACTGGCTTTAAGCTGTTAAACCACAGGCTAGATGTTTACTAAAGTCATTAAGCAAGGCTTTTGGAAAATGTTTCAGTGCACTCAACATCTTCAAATTAGAAAGTCATCCATCCGTTTACAAGCTACAGTCAGGAGAAAGGGAAGGCTTCAGTCTATATGGTGAGCTCTTAGTATTTGCCAGTTGTGTAATGTGTACCATGTCTCTGCATCATATGATCTTCATTTGTTTGGTTTGGCAGGGATATTAAACCGTTGCAAGTCCAAGTTTGGATCCATACTGCTACGGTGAGAATGCTTTTTGTATACTAAGTTAAAGCACAGCTTTCCTAAATGCTTACGAAAGATACATGTTGTCACTGATATTATTGGGTATGGTGTCTTCCAAGAAATCAAACTACTTACATTACAGCAGGGCAATATAGTTTCCCAAAACATAAACACAGTGACCCATCAGAGGGTAGCAACTAACCACTTCTCTGATGAACCTACTAGTTGAGGAAATGAGGATTTCCAATACAAACTTTACAAGGCTGACAAAAACAATAAACTGTTCAATAAACGAGGACTAGAAGTTCCAATACATTGGTTGTGGTTTTTACATGGATTTGTTGCTCTTCCTCACTCAAAGCCTTAATATTTTCTAAATTACAGTGTGAATGAGCCAAGGTATAGACTCTTGAGTGTGATTAGAGCAAAGGCTGTTATATAAGGGCCTTATAGAAAAGCAAACAATAATTTTAGGTCATAGATATAAATAGGTTATGTACCCTTACCTTAACTTTCCTTCAGTGATGCATATGTTTCCATTATCGTGGAGCAACCATGCTTGAATAAGTGGTCCATAAAAAAAAAAAAAATCACAGTCACTACAAACTAATGCATCTTCTCTTTCTTCAGTCAGTGGTTTATGCGTCCAACATTCGACTTAAATGTGCTGCACAGAAGACAGGACGTGATTTATTTCTTCAAGTTTCCTAGGAACAGTGATCTCCTCACAGCCATGCAGTCGATGCTGCATAATATGAGAAACATCCCGGTGAAGGCTATAACTTTTGTTTATTGCATCTGTCATTATCCAGAATTTGCAGGCAAGTCATCTCCTGATTGTTGTTTTCAGAGTCTGCTGCACAAGATGTCACTCCACAACATCAGAGTGATCGATCTGCAGAATCTCTATCAGGTTTATCAGATGACCTGTTAGTGGCCTTAATCAACATCAATGTGCTTAAAGAAAGTATCTCTGTTTAGGCGGTGGTCAGTGCTGTTCGCATGAGAAACACTGCTCGGCAGCTTCCTCAGTCAATTGAGCTTTTTCAAGAAATCAGTGAAGGTTTCTCTGACGAGCTCCTGCATATCGCCATCCTCATCAATCGTGTTGTAAGATTTCACACCTAAAAGAGCTGCAGCTTGGTTGTGACGATTGTTCGAGAACTTGTTATGAAGGCAGTCAAGTGTTAATGATTTCTTTTGTTCTTTGTCTGGGGAGTTGTAGGTGGATTTTAATACCAGTGTTGCAGAGAACCGCTTTGTACTCAAACCAAATGTGGATCCTGCAGTTGATGAGAGTAAGCTATAGATCAAATGACACAACATGACAAAAATGGGGTAAGGTTTGGTGTTGAAATCCCTTCTGACAAAAATAGCAGATTTACGTAATAATCTTCACAAGTAAAATCAAAACTAGCATAAATTTACACCTTGCTGTAAATTGTGTTTATGACAGAAGCATTTTTGTAGTTATTGCGCATTCTTATTGCATATTTGTTACCGTCAAACTATTTTTAACTAGAGAATTTTTGTGCCGCTATTGTGTAGGCGCCACCTTGTGGACTATGAGGGCATTCATGGTGGCTAATTCGAAATGCATTCTTTTATTTAATCTTTTCTTTATACACCTCTCTATACTCCATAAAGATGAAATAGTGCCAGCCCATGAACACCAGTTGTGGTGCTACTTCATCAGTCAGGTGACTGAGACAGTCTTATGAGTGCACACCACTTCAAATGTATCAACAGGAGCAGTGTTGAATTTGCATACTATTTGTTAGTGGTGACAGTGAAGACATACGACCAGATGGAGAGTTGACATTTTTTCTATGGCTTGGTACTAAAGGTCCTATAGTAAAAATGTGTAGTTGACGAGCATTTTCCATGATCTTGTAGAAAAGAGGATGTTGCTGGGGCTGTCTGGCTTCCTCACCAATGTTGCCAGGCGGGAACTTGAACAACTTGATGTTGCCATCCCTTCATGCGGCGTCACGTACATCCCTCTGGTGAGAACATATCAACTGAGTCATCAATCTCTACATCTCTTCACATGAGGTGGCGCAAATAAATCTCATCAATCACTGTCTGACTTGCAATGCAGTTTGGATTCCTGCTCTCTGTGCCTCGGCTGCCCAGGATGGTAGCGCGAGAGGATTTTGAAATCAAGGGGCTTGACTTTGTGGTTTGTGATGAATATAATTAAGACCCACATTTTCACAATGGCTGATTGTGTGTGATTAAACATTGTTTTTTGGGCGGCTAGTTTCTGTCCCAGGACCGCTTGCACTACCGAAGTCCCAGAACTAAGGTGCTGGATGAACTCGTCGGGGACTTGCACTGTGACATCATAGGTTAGTCAAGTGCTATGAATGACATCAAATAGTTGCCATGCATTTTATCTCATACCACCACAGACATGGAGACTACTGTCGTGAACAAGCTGCAGAAGGGAATACTCGATAGAAGTGCTTCCCTCTACAAGGTTGGTTGGACTGAGTCATTTGACTTGTCAAAATTCTGTATAACGCATTAGTGCTTCTCTAACATTGAACTGTTTTCAAGCACACATTGTGATGTGTTGCTGTGTAGGTGGATTGTGTGATAGAGCTGCTCTTTTGATGATGAAGTGACAAGCATTACATTCGAAGTCATTTTTTAGGCTGAAACTTGTCTTGGTGACTGGTCTAATTACATTAGAACACTGGATTGAAATTCATTATAATATATGATATGATATTCTTGTACACTAGTCTCTGAGAGTGGCTGAAAACAGGCTCTAGTGAATATATAATGAACCTCAACTACCGTCGGACTGCGTGATGAGATTTGTAGTGCGGTATGAGTAGTTTGTAGTGATTTTTTGTTGAGTTTGGCTTGATAAAGAACACTTCATTTGGTCCAATTGGTTCGCACGTTGGAAATGAAAAAGGTAAAAGTGCTTTCCAGTAAAAATGAATCTGCTCCATTGCTAGTGCTTCGTTGCAATCCTTAACTAATGGCTTTTAGTTATCAGTTAACTGCTGTTAAAGAAAAAAACAACTTTATCTGTAAAGCATTTCTCAAAGGTGAAATTCACAGTGTGAGCTGTAAAATAGTGTTCTTGCGATGCTTCAGTTCATTTACAGTGTACTTCAATATGATTTACTTACTTCATTAAAGTGAGGATAAAACCCTCTCACAACAACGGTGCTGTTTTTGTCTGTGCAATTTCTCAAAATCTCCAACTTGACCAGTGAGAGTATCATTGATTCAAAAAATTCATGGCTTTAGGTTGTGGATCTTCTAGCAGAGTTGGACTGCCTAATGGCTCTGACTAATGCATCTCTTGAGTATGGCTTCACCACACCAAAGCTAACCAATAACAGGAGAATTTCGATCATGCATGGCAGGTAAGAACTTTGTTTTTTCTCATTATTCATGGCAGTGTTGTGAGATACGTTTCTATTCTGCCTCTAGTCACCCTCTGTTAGAGTTGTGCTCCCCTTTCTTTGTGCCAAACTCCTATGAAAGTCTAGAGTCTGAAGGCAGAGTCAAGGTAATCACCGGGCCGAACTCATCTGGAAAGAGCATTTATGTGAAACAGGTGAGCCAATTCACATACCCTGTGTTTATTGTAGAAGGAGAGTCGACACCATCCTGCAAGATTAAATATGTTCTGAAGATTTCTGACAGCTTCATCTCAAATCACAGTGATGAGATCAGAAGACTGAGTCAAGAGAGCACTGCTGCTCTTCCTTCATGGTTAACGCTGAAAGTAACGTGGTGCAATGTTGACATGTGCCTCTTGTTTTTGTTTGGTATTGAAGACATTTTAAATTGGCAGTCTGTGATCAAAGTTTTTCTCCGCTTCGAATCCAGAGAACAAGGAATCTTTGACCTTCTTTTAATCTCGCTTTAACTGTCAAAAAATAGTCATACAGACACTGCACCCTGAGTTTGCCTAAATCAGTTCCGTGTCAGTTACGTAGATGGAATAAGTTGTTATGCATGAATGTGTCCACAGGTATCCCCTTCTCCCTTATGCGACCGAAGATGAGTAATGTGCCTGATCTGCTGTGTTTTTATGAAAAAGGTCGGCCTGATTGTTTTCATGGCTCTCATCGGCTCGGATGTGCCGGTGAAAGAGGCAGAGATCGGTCTGGTGGATGGAATCTTCACATGCATGCCGAGCAGAGAGTCTGTATCAGCGAGCCTCAGCATGTTTACAAGAGAACTCAACAAGGTACCTCACACACACCCACACGCTGTGCCTGACTGTGTGCGCATGTGTCACAGTGCTGGTGTTGAAACGATATATTTCAATTTCACTATCTTGCAGCTACACTCCTACTCTCCACCTGTCAAGATGTGTTTGCAAAGCAGTTCCCGCCTACATCATTCACTTGCGCATACATGACCTCATGCATGCAGAATAAAAAAATGTGTTTTATCTTTTTGTGTCGTTCTCCAGATGGCCCAAGCTCTCAACTGCAGCACTGGCAACTCTTTAGTTCTCATCGATGAATTTGGCAGAGGAACAAATACAGTATGAATGTTTTGTATCACAAACATGTAATATTACTTAGAGTTTAGACTGCGGATTTTTTTCTTCCTTCCATACTGTGGATGGCTTGGAAAGAATATATTTTCCAGACTTATTTCAAGCAAGTTTTATTGAGCGTGGACTCCAAAACAAGATGCAAGCGTATGAAGAGATGTTTTTCTTCAGGTGGACGGGCTTTCTTTGCTGGCCGCCTGCGTCTCTCATTGGCTGAGAAAAGCTGAAGACGATGTTCCTCACGTCCTGCTGGCAACTAACTTTAACAGTCTACTGCGGTTGGGCCTTTTGCCGTCCTCCTCCATTCTTTCCCCGCTGGTAAGAGCAGAGATTCTTATAGTGTGCACTGACAAATGATAGCATGAAAGACAAAAGAAATGGAATGGCAAATGAACGCTGCTTTGTTGACTGCACTGTCTCCAGTTTCTATCTCATTTCTCCTCATTAAAATGTGTGTGCATGTGTGTGTACATGACAGACTCTGGAGACGGCAGTGGCTGGAGATGAGTTGGTGTTTTTGTACCAGCTAAAAGAGGGTGTATGCCAGTCCAGCCATGCTGCCCATGTTGCCGCACTAGCAGGCTTGCCAAACACTCTTGTTCAAAGAGCGAAGGAGGTAAACACACTCTTCTTTTGCAAACAGCCAAACATCTTAACCAATCTTCTCATTTCAGGTGTCTGACTTGCGCAGAGCTGGCAAGCCAATTACCCAAAGGGACAGAGCATCATCAGCTGAACGGGCTAAGAGGTTTGTATAAGATTGATGTTTTACAACAGTAAAAGTATCTCATCAATGCCTCCAACAGATGGAAATCTGTGGTGGACAAGTTCTTAAGCATAGATCTGGATGACAAAGATCTGGACCTGGTCGCCTTCCTGAAAAAGGAGATTTCTGCAGTGCAGCTGTGAACCAGAGCTTAGCATTTGTTCAAGGATTTCTTCGTAGGTTCAGAGGTTGATACAAAGTTAATGTAAGTGCACCAACTTAACCTTGGGATAAGGTAAATGTTGTTATTTAGAAGCATTTCAATTGTTCCCTTTTGGTGTATTCAAATACTCTAGTTTTAAAAAAGACATAAAAAATATTACTCTTGCTTGAAATTGGAAGAAAAATATACATTTTTCATCAATAAAAAAAACATGGCTGTTCCTGGCCTGGTGGATGCACCACTCCTTCATTAATCGCTTGGTTTTGGGTCCATTACAACTCAACGTGAGACTCCAGTGACGCACCAAGCAGCTAGGAAAAGTGCAGCGTGGTGCAAACCCGTGAGCGGCTGATGCTTGTGTGCTGAGTTGCAGAAGTGGGTGTCACAGCAATGTTTAGTCATGACAAATAAAGTGTTGTTGGTATAGAGCTCCACTTTTTCTTCCACTCTGCACTCCTCTGCTTTCATACAGCCCAACACCTTAACGTCCAGAATGCCCACTGCAAAGAAAATATAATTGTCATTTGACCGCAAGATCATAGACAGCACAAGTACACCAATAATTTTAGTGAGCAGCAACATTTTTTTTAAATCTCACCGGCCTTCCCGCGGCCTGTGTAGCAGCGCTCACCGGAGCTGCACTGAGTTTCAGTAGTGTAACAGGCATCCCAAAATCCCAAGTCACAGCGGAAACATTGCAGAGACTCCTCTTCGAAACCTATTGCCACCATCTGCGACTGGTCATTCTGTCCTGCACCTGTGCATCACAGGTCGAAGAGGTCAAGTGTTATTTAATATATGTAATTGTGAGTTACTCTTCAAGATCAGAAGTGATTTTCTGTTCTGCTACCTTGGTTTGCTTGATGCATTAGATTGGTGAAAATGTCAGCAAGGAGTCAGGCAGGAGGGTTAACCGTAACTACACTAACAAATCAACATTTAGAAGAAATGCCACTGTCTCACTGTGTAAGATGGTATTTCCACACAATAAAATAATGTAGTTTACCACTATACAGACTTTCACTTGCAGTGGTGGATGAAAATACACACTATCAAGTTCGTTGTGAACGTGAGGATTTTAATTATTTTTACGAAACTTCAATGCAGTCATCAAAGAAACAATGTATGCTTCCATAGCAATAATCTGGTAGTCATGGGACTGTATGAGATTTTCAATCCTGATCCACTCTCATCTCCTTAGTTAAGTTTAGTTCAGGTCGACAACAAAACAAAGCAGCTGTGTGTAAGCGTTTGGGGTCAGCAGGTCTAATGCACCAAGAGCAGGATTTTTAACTCACATTTCCTGTGTGAGAGTAGTTTTGACAAAGATCAGGTGTTTTGAATTGATGATGTGGAATGATATAATGATATATTAAGCATTACATTTGACTATACATTCATATAGTAAATATAGTAAAAAAAAAACATTTTAAAGTTGTGTTTGTTTGAATAAAAAAACAAAAAGAGTAAGAGAAGCTGCCATTTTCTGTTGTGGCTCATCCTTTATTTGATGAATGGACATTAACTGCATATTCATGAATTTAAATGAAGCCATAGTAGTTCTGTTCAAACAAAATACAAACTGCTATGTATGTATCTCTTGTCATGGCTGTAGCTTGTTACTTCTCATCTGCTGTAGTGTATGTATGTAGAGTTCAGTCACAACAATAGCAGCTTCTATATGACAGTTAAGGTCTCTGAACATGATGTCCGACAGGCGCAGCTCTTACCCGGAGCCAGAATCAGCGTAAACGCAGTAAAAACACGGATGAGACGTCTGTCCATCTTCTGCTGGGTGTATTTGTAGCTCAAGTGACGTGTGGAGTGAGGAGGTTAAGGGGATACGGATCTATAACTGGATTAGTTAGTAGTGCACCTGCCTTCCTTGTACTCAAATTACTACCACTCGCTACAGAGGGATTCTTGTCACTCTCCGTAATGCACTTCAAGACCAGTGAAGTATTCGGAGGGAATGTTTCTGGACGGTGTTCGTAATACATTCCTGCACACCAGGCTTTATTGGTTACCGTGACAAAGCCATAAAATGTCTATCGTCAGGCTGGTTTATACTCCATCACTTGGCTGCTTGATTCCAAAAAATGTTGACCAAGAGAGGCTGATTTGCTGAGTCAGCGCTCAGTTAAGCAGCTTATGTCCTCCAGTCTGACTCAGGTGTGTATCCATACAAACAAAAACACTTTGCCTTCATAGCATCGCTGCCGTCCTCGCCGCAGCACACAACCTCAATTATGTAACGCTCGAAGGTGTTAGTGTCGTCGCAGCGGTGTTTCCATGTGAGACACTAGAACTTCCTCCCTTCAGATTAGTGTCCAGAGTTTTCACATCTGCTCATAATCTTATCAGAGGGATTACAGGCAGATACTCATGTGCAGACAATCTTCAGCCAAGGTCTCACCATATTATTCATCAGATGAATGTCACAAATGAACCAAGTAGAAGTGCAGGTTGGATCATGATTCACACATGTACAGTGCTGTTTGGTGCTGCGGTAACTACAAATGTCAGTGATCTTCAGAGCGGGGCAAGTTTTTTTCTGTGTCACAAGTGGTGTGAGAAGTGATTCTCCACTGTCCATTGTGGTTGTTAGTAGTAGATGGTCACAGAAGACTGTTAAAGCAAAAGGATCGGATATGAGAAAGACAAAGGGTTGAGTGAAGTGTCTTGCTATACTAATTATTTAGTCGTCTTAAAGTCCTCTGATATTTAGTTGACTAAAACTAGACTCAGAAGATTTCAGGTCTCCTGAAGGTCCGGTCCATCTTGTGTCTCAAACAATCTGTCCCACAGGACTGTTTTCGAAAACTACAGTCTCTTCTGAGTACACAGGTTAGCTCATTGAGGGGAGGGGAAAGTATGACATCTGACCGTCAAAGGAAACGCTCCCCGTTTCAGTTTCTCCTCGATGTAGAAAGATGCTTCAGATAGCTCAAATACTGCTGTTTACCCAGAAGTCTCCTGAATCCTGGGTTGCTAAACTAGTTGCTGTTTCGGACGCCATAACTGAATATGATGTATGTTTTCAGTTTTCACCTTGTTAGGTAAGTGTATGTGTGTATTTATTACATTTTTGACTCATTCATTTGATTTTGAATTTGAATGTAGGCACTCTCATTTCAACAACCTGACAGTTTTAACAGTAGACCATCACAGTTTAACAGCATGTACCTTTAGTTTCTTTCTGTACAGGACTGAATGAAAGTGTGCATTAGAAGTCTCACATGTATTTGAAGTTATTAATTTTCTTTAAACCTGCAGCAGAAAGACTTTGTGTAATAACCTGGACTCTTGCCACTGGGTGTCACTTTTCAAACCTATTGCAGGAATTGAAACTGATGACTCGTGAATTTGGGGGAAATTGTTTAATTCCTTCATTAAATTACAAACCGTTTTTGGTTTTGAAAAGATGCTGAGTTCCAGCACAAGATCTGTGGTTTTGTACCCTCGACTTTCTCATCGTTTGAAGCCCACTGATCCCTCTGCTGCTGAAATATACATCTGAAACGGGAGACATGTGAGTCTATGGCTGTTGTAAACGTGTGACTACACACTGGTGCAGTCTCCAGTCGTCATCTGGATGGCAGCATCCCAGCATGAGCATGAAGAAAGGAAATGCTCTGCAGTCCTGGATCACCTATAAAAACCCTCACACTGATCCCAGGCGTAATTAGAGGCTACAAGAGAAAATGGTGGTGCTAGTTAAATATCCGCCCTTCTTTTTTCAACAATCTTTAGAAAGACACTCTCTTTCTTCAATTGCTGATGACAATCTGTTTTTCTTCCTCAGTAGAAGTCAAGTAGTTAAAGCGTAGGACTGTGATGAGGAGATGAAAGGTCAGGATGGTGGGAGAGTGAGAGAATCACGCAGTTTTCACTCAGTTAGGAGGGTCTTATAACAACCGGTTTAGCTGCTGCTATGCTCATGAATAAACACCAGCATTTTGAAAAACAGCTTGAAGGGGGAAACAATATAGGCCACAAAACACAACACGGTTCAGAACAAAAAAACACAAGCGGCAAAGAAGTGTCTCTTCCAAACGTGTGAGCACCGTGCGTCATCAGTATTGGACCGAAGTAAAGAACTCAGACAGCATGAAGAGAATACCCTCTTTTTTCTGTTTGTGTTTTCTTTTTCACCTTTTATTGTTTACAGTATAGTGCTTTGTGTTTGTGTTATGTTTTCTGGTTGAACGTTTAACATTTATTATAATATATATTATTTGAATGACTTCTTTGAACATTTCATTTTTAGTTTCTTTTTTTTTTTAAATGCATCTACGTTTTTTGTCCTTCTGTGTTTAGTTTTGTCTTTCGGGAGATTGTGTTTTTTTTCCATTTGCCGTTCAGATTTCATTGATGGTTTCGTCTATGTTGTTTGTGTGTTGTTAGTTTGTTTTGTTTGGTGTTCTTTTTTTGTCTTCTGCTGAAAAATTTTATTTGGGTTTTTTTGTTCACCTGTTTCCTCGATTTTTGTGTTTCGTGACCCTACCTTCAAACCCACAAAAATGGGAAGAGAACATCCAGAGTTTTGCTTGTCGCTGGTAATACTAACCCACGATCCTGGTCAGCCACTCCAGGTTTTGGGAGGTGTGGTTTTGTACAAGTACAGAATGTGTGTTGGAGCCACAACGCTGTGGTAGCTTCCATTAAAATGTCACATCCCCCAGGGATGACTGTAGCCACCGAATGGAATGAAGAGGAGCACCTGGAGAGACAAAGGGGATTCAAGTGTGGAAGAAATCTGTGGTTTGTTTTTCTAGTGAGGGGATGTGTGAGGGCTTTCTCAGACTGCTCACTATAAACTGTCCAGGTTTATGAACATCATTTGTATGGGGGCAGTGTTTTCTGTTGTGGTTTTCCAATACTGTCTGATGGTTTCCACATATTTTCACTCTCCGATTGGATCAGAACTGCACATGAAAGGGTGGTAGACCAGTGAAGGAGCGACAGAAAGTGCAATTCCAAACGCATCTTCAATCGCCATCTGTTCACCGTCCACAGAGGCTTAAACATCTGCGAAGGTGCGCTCACCTCAGTTCCTCATATTCAGTGGCACTCAGATCCAGAATACAAAGGACAAGCAACACATCACAGAGGGTGAAGTCTTCTTGACCACAGAAACCTTGACAACTATCTCCTGTGAGTGCAGCTGACTTGGATTCCATCCAACACCTGGCATACAACAACCCATCAAGCAATCTCCAAAATTCACCCTCCATAACGTAATGATGTCACTGTAAAGGTTTGTCCCCCTAAATCTGACCAAATTCAGAAAGACGCAACCAACAATGCACTTCAGAACAACACTGAAATGTTCTGTTTGGCACTGACACTATTTATACCATCGTGTCAGTGCCATTGAATAAAGAGCTAATAAATTCTAAAAGTAGGGTGGTAGTTAGCTTAGCAATGCAGTTTGCTAACAAGTTTCGTTTTCACAGTAACGCTGGTGCATTGAACACAATTTTACCAAATCTGTCTCCACAGACACAAGGCGTCTGAAGCTGTGGGAGAGATGCTTTTGTTAAAAAATAAATAAATAAAAATAGAGTTTCCACTTGCGCAAAGCCCGGCCTGTTATTTATAGTGGGTTGTAGGTGGAGAGTGAGAGGAGAGTGAGCTGTTTTTACCGAGACAATATTCTCAGATAAAAAGTAGATTACAGTATGTGTGAGATTAGATAACAACTCATTTGAGACCTAATCTGCCTCATCCTCTTAACTCAGCCTCTCCAAGCTGCTGAAAGTGAACTCTACTTGTGCAGGATGTTTGTGTTTCAGAGCAAAGGAGTGCGCTCGTCCTCCTCTCAGAATGGTACCAGAATAAGTTTTAGTTAGCCCCTCTCACTCCAAATATGGTCAGACCTGTGGTGGCTTTGGGAATTTGTGCACAGGGCGAGGTCTACGTGATGGACATGAAGTTGAATGTTGGACTGAGTCAGAGATCGACACAGAACCAAAACACTCATCACTGAGTCACGGCGGCACTGGAGCATCACATCAAACACTTGGGATGTTTATGGGGAATGTAAGCGAGCAGTCACTGATCATGCCGCGGCAGAATATCCTTCTTTCTTAGTTCTGGCCGACGCTGATAAACACTATGTTTGGCAACTTAAAGAGCATTTACCTCCTACCGTCTCAAAAAGACTTTCATTAATGCACTTCATTTTAAGCAATGATTGTTCAGGTGTATATTCAGTTCAAAATGGTTTCCAACTGGGGAATTAGATATTTGCAATATAATAATGTGCTTCATGGTGCAGTGACTGCATTTCTGTGTAGAAAAGATACATCAGCACACAGACTATAAGTAATGAATTATTGGTCTCTGGCTGATATGAGCAGTAAACAGTATAGTTTAGCGGGATATAAACATTTTAATCCATCATGTGGGATGTCCTACTTCATTGAAGGCACCAGATGTGACTGACAGAGACATGCACCAATTAATGGATGATATTGGAGGTAGTCGTACTAGTAGTTACATTTAAGTAAGAGTTAGATATGTTCATTTCAGTCAGAATTAATGTGTAAAATACTTCATTCTGAAGATTACCATAAATATATATGCTATCTCATATTAGCATCTCGATTGCCTTGTTTCTGTACAGCGTTCAATGACTCAAAGGTGAGTCGATCATCACTGTGTGGTATCCTGCTGCAACCCTCTCAGACTGGAATGGGCGGTTGAATGACAAAGCTCAGCATATCTACCTCAAATTTAAACTCTTACACCTCGAATTTTTTCCCCCACCATAGAGAAAAGAGATCAAATAATTCATTTCTTACTGAAGCTTACCCATATCTGATTCTCTGCTGAGGTAAGACATGAAATGCAGTGTCGCTTTTTCTTCACTGGTCAACACACAAGGCTGAATTACCGGTGAGATCGTAACTTCAGCACTTTAAAAGCTCACCATCAGTCATGTGCTCTTCCTTCCGAAGTCTCCCTGCTAATACTTTGAGTTCATTTGGGAAATTTGAAGAAGAGGAAAAGAGGCTCCAATATAAAAGCAGGCTTTAATTTGATTCATAATGACAGCAGGTTACAGTGGATTTGTAATGTCTTCAGAGGCGATGGGACACTGCGGACTTGAACGCAGCATGAC
Source organism: Synchiropus splendidus (assembly GCF_027744825.2). Lineage (NCBI taxonomy): Eukaryota > Metazoa > Chordata > Actinopteri > Syngnathiformes > Callionymidae > Synchiropus > Synchiropus splendidus. The sequence goes on from NC_071348.1 coordinate 14,839,806, forward strand.
CTGCTAGCAGAGCTGTTAATGAGCCTGTGTTCCACATCACAGCTGTCTGGAAGCAGCAGCTACAAGGACTTCAGGCATCAGAGGAGAGCCAGTCCGTATGTTGAAGTTGAGCTCGCTGGAGTTGCAGGAGTCGGAGCAGATGGAGGTGTGCGAGATGGACGGGCACGAGGAGGAGGAGTAGGGAGTGGGCTCCTGGTGGTGCAGAACTCTGGCCAGCAGCGTTGATCTCCCCTCCTGCTGCTTCTTCTCATCCCCCTCCTGCTTTCTGTACACCTCCTGTTTTCCCTCCAGCAGAAGTTTGCTGATGGGGTGTCTGCTCTTCTGAGGGGCAGGAGGAGCCGTCTTGGTCAGAGGAAGAGTGTGCACCGGAGAAGCCCAGGATCCTTGATGCCCTTCTTTGCACTCCCACTGCTCCTGCTCTGGCGAGTCCTCCCAACTGAGTCCTCCTTTCAGATCCTCCAAATCATCCAGAGACTCCAGCCTGATGTTCTCACGGTCCCTGTTTTCGTACAGCAGAGTAGCGGCGCAGATGAAGATGAACAAGCCCACGCCCATGACCACGGGACCGGCCAGCTTCATCCTCTCGATGTGGGAGCTTCCACGCCCCACCGCAGACTTTGGCGCAGCCGAAATGTATCCGGCCACAGCCACAGTCATGCCCACCAGCACAACCCCCACACCCAGCAGCAGCCACACTCCCGGGGCAGAGCGAAGGTGTAGGTTGCTACGCAGAGCCCCACCTTTCCTCAGGTGTCTGTGGCATCCTGGGAGGCAGAGGCAGGATGACTGGGAATAGTGGGAGGACGCCGGGCTGCAGACGGGACTCGCTGCCGTCATGCTCAGGCTTCACACTGGAGGAGGAGAGTTACGATGAGACAAGACACTGCAAAGCTCCGGCCCCTTCTAGATAAATATCACGTTCAGAACAATAAAAACAAGCTCATGACACAGTGTTGTTATCATCAGGTCATAAGCGGGATTACTCTTCCACGTATAAAAAACATTACGCATTTACCTTTCACATTCTTTTTTTGTTTCTCTTTGGTCAATGTAATCTTGGTATAAAGTACAAGGCACAAGTGTTGTCTCCTCACTCTAGTGATGAGGACCATCTTCTCATAGTTTGACACCGTGGTGTTGGCCTTGAGTGACCTTTACTGGATGGATGGATGTTCTAAGTATTCTGTCAGCACATGAAGAATCGCCCTTTACATTCGAGCTTTTCATGGATAAAATATAAAGGTACGTTCCACCATGTTGACTGCTTGCTGCTAACCTCCACAGTTTACTGAGGAAAATTGCAATGTCTGGTTAAGGGCCTGACAAAAGGGAATCCATCATCACAGACTTTAACTTTTTAAAGGCAGGAAGACTTGAGTCTTGTTCAAGAGCAAAGGAGGGATGTTTTATATTATATTTCATATTACCACTCCCACTGCGAGCTACTGGGGCGCCAGCCATTCACAGGTCACAGGTAGAAAAACGACCGCTATAATGATAAAATATTGACCAACAGAGGACCACACTCGCCATGTACATTACTTATAAATGTTGTATTCACAGTCAGTTTCTCTGGAGAGATGAAGGTCAGTACAAGAACTAAGTCATCTACATCCTATTGAGCTGTTTGTGTTAAGAATGTAGTCATGCGTGTGCTGATGTGAGTGATAAAACACCAGTACCAGGTTTGGACAGAGCCATTTTGATTCACAGAATACAAGTGTGTGTCAGGTCCAATGCTTGCCAGGTGATAAAGGTGTCTCTAAACATCGCCACACACACTGCTAGTTGAGATTTTGTCTGCAGTTCAAGTGCTTAAGAAGGTGAGGCTTAATTCCTCTGAGGCTGCTGTAGTTGTAGAGATTGTTGTGGACAGATGACTGCAGTGCTCAAAACAGGAAATAGCAGCTTTAATAAGACATGTGGTTGTGTTAATGAGACACAACCAGTGCAGTACCGAACCTCCACTGAATCTGCAGTCATGGAAAGTCAACCCAGTGTCGGATGGATGAACAAAAGCAGATGTGCTGACAAAAGTGTGCTCGCTCACGCTCATAAGGATCCATGACGGTCCGCACTGTTGCTGCAGTCAGCTGGAGACTGGACCGGAATCCTAAACAGAGAGGCATCGTCCACGGACGAACGGGGTCCGAGCTGCGTGGGTCTTCCTAAAAATCCAGACTTTGGGCTGAAGTCGTGTTCTCAGGAGGAGACGTCGGTGAAGTCTGCGGTGATAGTGAGAGAAGGACGAACTCCGAAAGTGAGCGTGTGTGGTGAGAGAGAGACGAGGGAGGGAGGGGAGGGGAGGGATCGTGGGAAACACGGACCGATCCCACAGTCAAGTGTCTCCTCCATCGACTGTGTCATACCATCACGAGACATGGCGATGAAAGGAGTAATCTGATGAGAAATTCAAGAAATCACAAACACTGTTTTGCTCAATTGGTTGTCTGGAAAACATTGCACAGTCAGTCTGTCACTAGATTACATTTGAAATCTCAATTAATCGCACTACAGTTAATGGCTTATTTATCATGTTTTTTATCTGATCAAAATGAAGCTTAAGTGATGAAGGAATCAAATGCTTATTTTGATCTCATTTAAGTGTAAGCGTTACATAACTGTGATATCACATGGCTTCTTGGTTGGTACATACAATGTTTCTTTTTACATGATACAGAGGTTGAAAAGGAGCAGATTCAAGGTTGGTTTTTTAGACACACACACACACACACACACACACACACACACACACACACACACACATATATATATATATATATATATATATATATATATATATATATATATATATATATATATATATATATATAACTTCTTCCCCTTATTCTCTCTTAAAAGACAACAGTGGCCAATGATGCTTAGACTGTTATGTTGTTGAGCCTCTTCAGTGCCTCTGAGGTTATTCTAAAGAATGTTCTTGGCGGTGTCTGTTATGTTGGGTTATAGGAGTAAACAAATGTTTGCATGAGGAAAGCATTATTCCACAGATTCCTTTAAGTTACATTTAGAACAGGTGCAAAATGTGTGATTAATAAGGAGTTAAGTCAGCTTTAGTGCGATTTAGATTTAAAATTTGAATCTTTTGACAACCCTAATATTTATATTCGTTGATCATAATCCACACATTATTCATTTATTAATCTTCGTCCACCAAAATACAGCAGTGTATTCCATCTCAATTTCCTACTCTTGGAAGTTTGTTGATTCATTTACATGGAATGACTTGGTTGGCCTCATTTAACTGAGTGGGAGGAAACTGGAGTGGTCAGAGGAACCTACAAATGCTAGATAAACATAGATAAACAAAGGGATGAGGAATCGGTTTTGGGCCTGGCAGCCTGGCTCTTGTGTGAGGAGAGTGAACAGCAGACCCAGGATTCTATGAAGAGAGAAGGTCCACAGGTCCCAAAAGGTGGAAAAGGGATGTCGGTTAATCGATAATGGTATTGGCCAGAAACTTAATGACCTTGCCAAAAGTTGTTTTTTTTTATTCACAAAGTGAACCCAAATACAGAGTTGTCAAACTTTTTTTGCAGTTACCACTATTTCCTTACCCGTCTTAACCATCATTTCCTGCTCTGTGTGCCGGTCAGACAGCTTCCATACCAAACTCAGCTGGACTCCCGGGTGAGACTCAGATGTGGCCCACACACAGGATTCTGGTCGGTGCGTATACACAGTCCAGTTGGAGATAAAACAAACAAACCTGAAACAAACATGATCTGTCACATTGATCCTTCCCGAAACATGAGCAGGGATTTGTGTATGAGACAAATGAAAGCTGGCATGGCAGCTGTACGAGATGTTGTTCCTTTATTTTCAATCCGGTTGTCAGAATGGGTCCATCTGAAGAGTGCCTGCAGCAGGAAATGGTTCTCAGCCAGTGGCACCTCGGTTTAACCTTAGGTTGTAAATGAAAATGTGTCCAACCCCAATCAGTACTAACACTACATGGAAGCTGATTTTGTGATCAACTCGGCTCAGTCAATCCGCTGGTGGCCTGTGGAGGGCGCCAGACCACGCCCCATTCTTGTTAAATTCCAGCAGGCAGTGATGACATTCATGGTTCTCAGTGTGCTTCTTCAGAGTGCTCAGCCCTCTAGAGGCTTCGCTATAATATATATATATATATATATATACATACCAGGATCCATGTTCCTGCGCTGAAGAAATACCCATAAATCGCTTAAATTAGATTAAATTCAATGTCCTTTATTTGTCAGCTTATTGTTATGTGTGGAATAGGAATAAATATTCATTCATATATTAGGAAACAATGGAAACAGGAGGGAGGAAAACACACATGAAATTGGGATAAAAATACTCAGTGAATTTCAGATCTTTATTTTCAAATACCTAATTAGTCACGTTTAGAATTCGATTTTCCTCATTCCTCATGAGTGCTGCATGAATGATGGTACATGGCCACATGTGGTCCACGGGCCATACTTTCCTCTGCTGCAGCCCTTCACAGTGAGAAGAGTCATCTCATGTGGCTGATCCAAGGCCTGCCCCTGCAGCCCGTAACATCTCATGGACAGAACTAAATAAACCTGTTTCTTCTTCTTCCTTTCCTTTCAGCATCTCCCTTCAGTGGTGGCCACAACGGATCATCTTCCTCCATCTCACCCTGTCCTCTGCTTCCTCTTCTCTCAAACCTACAAACCTCATGTCCTCCTTCACCACCTCCATAAAGCTCCTCTTTGACCTTCCTCTCCACCTTCTGCCTGGCAGTTCCAACCTCAACATCTTCCTACCAATGTACTGGCTCTCTCTCCTCTGTACATGTCCAAACCATCTCCATCTAGACTCTCTGACTTTGTCTCCTGAACACCTGACATGTACTGTCCCTGATCCTATCCATCCTGCTCACTCCCAGAGAGAAGCTCAGCATCTGCCTCCTGTCTTTTCCTCAGTGCCACTGTTTCCAAACCATACAACATTGCTGGCCTCACCACCCTTTCATACACCTTCCCTTTCATCCTTGCCGACACCCTTTTGTCCCACATCACACCTGACACTTTTCTTCAATGATTCCATCCTGCCTGCACCTGCTCCTTCACCTCTTTCTCACACTCTCCACCACCCTGGACCTTTGAGCCTAAGTACTTCAAATAATTTACCTTCTTTATCTCTGCATCCTGCGACTTCACCTGTCCACTTGGATCCCTCTCATTCACACACATGTATTCCGTCGTACTGTGGCTAACCTTCATCCCTCTCCTTTCTAAGGCAAACCTCCAACTCTCTAGCTTATCTTCCACTTGCTCCCTGCTCTCACCAAAGATCACAATGTCATCTGCAAACATCATTGTCCAAGGGGCTTCTTCCATCCATCACCATGGCAAAGAGGAAGGGGCTCAGAGCTGAGCCTTGGTGGAGTCCCACCTCCACCTCAAACTCCTCTGTTCCACCTGCAGCACACCTCACCACTGTCTCACACCTGGTATACATGTCCTCCATCACTCAAACATACTTCTCTGCCACTCCAGACTTCCTCATACAGTACCACAACTCTTCTCTTGGCACTCTTACTCCAGGTCCACAGAGACACAATGGAGCTCCTTTTGACCTTCTCTGTACTTCTCCATGAACATCCTCAAAGCAAACACTGCATCTGTGGTGCTCTTTTTTGGCATGACGCCATACTGTTGCTCACATATGCTGACTTCCACCCTTAGTCTACTTCCCACTACTCTTTCCCACAACTTCATCGTATGGCTCATCAACTTTATCCCTGTGTAGTTCCCACAACACTGGACATCTCCCGTGTTCTTGAAGATGGGCACCAGCACACTTCTCCTCCATTCCTCAGGGATCTTCTCACTCTCAAAGTCCTTGTTAAATGTTCTGGTCAAAAAGTCTGCGGTCACCTCTCCTAAACACTTCCACACCTCCACAGGTATATCATAGGGGCCCACTGCCTTTCCACTCTTCATCCTCTTCAGTGCCCTTCTCGCTTCAGCCTTACTAATCTTTGCCATCTTCGTCCTGATCTACGATGGTCATTCCTTCTACTCTTTGTACTCTCTTATTTTCCTCATTCATCAGCTCTTCAAAGTACTCTTTCCATCTCAGCAACACACTTCTGTTATCAGTCAAAACATTTCCCTCTCTATCCTTGATCAACCTAACTTGCTGCACGTCCTTCCCAGCTCTATCTCTCTGTCTTGCAGTCCTGTACAAATCTCTCTCACCCTCCTCACTATCCAAACCTCGCATATAAGTCCTCATAGTCCCCTCTGTTTCGTTCCACCACCAAGCACTTTTCTTCCAGATGACACACCAAGAACTCTTCTACCTGTCTCCCTGATCACCTCAGCAGTAGTTGTCCAGTCATCTGGAAGTCCTTCTTGGCCACCCAAAGCCTGCTTCAATCCCTCCCTGAATCCAACACAAGACTCTTCCTCTTTCAGCTTCCACGACTTTGTCTTCTTCTCTGCCTTTGCCCTCTTCACCTTCCTCACCACCATGGTCATCCTGCACATCACCATCATATGTTGTCTGGCCACACTCTCACCCACTACTACTTAACAATCAATAATCTCCTTCAAGTGAAATCGTCTACACAAGATGTAATCCACCTGTGTGCTCTTACCTCCACTTCTGTAAGTCACCTCTTCTGGAAGATCACAGCCTTCTTTTCTGCAACCATCTGACCTTCAGTGTTCCTATCCTGGATGCCAAACTTTCCCATCACTTCCTGGTCACCTCTGTTTCCTGCACCAACGTGTCCATTGAAGTCTGCCCCAATGACCACTCTCTCGCCTCTGGGAATACTCTCCTGCAGTTCATCTAATTCACTCCAGAAGGTCTCCTTCTCCTCAAGCACTAACTACATTGAAGATGATCCCTTCCATTTCTAACTTGAGGCTCATCACTCTGTCTGAAACTCCTCCTTCAAGATGACTCCCACTCCATTCCTCTTGCCATCTACACCATGATAAAACAGTATAAACCCTGCTCCTAAGCTTCTATCCTTGCTACCTTTCCACTTGGTCTCCTGAACACATAGAATATCCACCTTCCTCCTCTGCATCATGTCAGCCAACTCTCTAGCTTTCCCTGTCATATTTCCCACATTCAGAGTCCCTCCTCTCAAACCTATTCTCTTATCTTTCCTCTTCTCCCTCTGTCTATTGGCACGCCTCCCCCCTCTCCGATCCAGTATGAGATACATTTGTCTGATCTGCATCTTTTAGTTTGGCAAGCTTTTACGTCAGATGCCCTTCCTCACACAACCCTCTGCATTTATCCAGGGTTGGGACTGGGGTAAGAAGAAAACTGGCTTGCCCCCCGTCACTGCTGCATTAAATAAACCTGCTTCTGATGAGTGAAATAATACTGAAGAAAGAAAAAAAAACTGCTCACATTTGGAGATGTTTGCACTTTTAGGTGCTTATTTATTCACACGTTCACGCGTCAGTTCTGGCGGCAAAACGCAGCATCCAAGACAAAGACATAAATAAAAGCTGTTTGCATATAAACTGGAGTTCATTGTTTAAGTTCTAATTATTGTTCTTTTTTCTTTCCTTTCTTCTTGGGACTTTGGAAGGATTAGTTCCCTAAAAAGGTCCTTGCATAAACTGCGCAGGTGTGAGTTCATGTGTGGCTGCTATTAATATGGGACAAGTTTGCACAAATGCCACCGTTGCTGGAATTAATGCGGACACTTTTACATTCATGTGCCGTCACAAACGTACGAAAGAGAAGAGGACGAGCCTTTCACCTCGGACCAGGTGAGGACAACACACCAATTGACGCCTTAATCTGGCGCCTACGCACGCACAATAACCTCACTAGCAGCCCACTTCAGTTAAACATTGCATTCGGCTCAAGAAGCAGCTTAGATGCGCCCTCTACCTCTAGAAGAGAGCAGCGCAACCACATCTGGTGCATCTCCACATCTCAGGATTGTTTCTGTAGCTTTGGAAAAAAAACAAATAACACTAAACAGGTTCAAGGAAGGAGGTGTGTTCCAAACGCTCCACAACTTCATAACAACAATGGAAACAACCAAAAACTCTGACAAACTGTGAGGAATTAAAGATAAGTGGGCTCCAACGATGGCTGGGCGATACAGAAATAATCTTGTTACATATTGAGACATATACAATATAGAACAGCTAATAGTAGCTGATTTTGTCACTTGTATTTCCCACAGCCTCTGCATCTTTGCAGCTTCGAGCATACCTCATGTGCGAGTGGTTGAATTTATTCTCACCATCCACACACACACAGTTATCACTTTACCGCCCAGCCCTCGCTAAAACACAATATAAGTTATAGAAAGCAACCCTCCCTCCTGTCAGTCCTTCCAGGCGGGAGGTTTAAGCTGACGGACGTTTTCTGATGGCTTTTCGGTCTCGTAGCAGTGTTGTTACAACACTTGTCAGACACAAGAGAAGTGCTGATGGAGAAACTCTAATCCCAACCAGCTTTTTATTCCTCGTCAGCGCTTTTCAGCATCAGGATGGAGTTGTAGATCTTCAAGGCAGGGCCAAGCTTGATGGACAGGATTTTCACTATGTCTGTCTGGGTGAGCAGCAGGAAGGCCTCGCCGTCAATTTGCTGGAGTCAAGGAAGCAGATCAAACATGGATTTAACAAAATATTGCAATTTAAAAGAGACGATCAGATGTGTCATCCACCTGGCATTCTACAATTGTCACTAGTTAATAATTGAGGTTTCTCAATAAGAACAAGATCAAGCAATATTCGAAACACATCTTCACAAGCACAGAATGAGCACTGCAAAAATGTTGTTGCACTGGAGTTCTTACCTCCGTTTTAAATGTTGCAGCGTGTTCTTTACATCCTGGCAGTCCTTTGACAAATCCAGCAACCTGAAAAATCAGACAGAATCCTGAACGGAAGCTTGGAGTTACAACATAAAGCAACTTGTCCTAGGTGTGCAGCGAGCATCTTCAGTGAGTACAATCTTTCATCCCACATCTCATCTGAGGAAAACCTTCTTAAAATTCTTCTTGCCAGGAGGCATCGGCCTGACAGACATTTTGGTTGTTGTGGACTGGAATTCAAATAAACATAACTCTGCCGCATACTTCATCAAACACCTCATGTAACACCATGTTGACCTGTTTGGGATGGATTGGCTGAACAACTGACCTCCTCAACACTCCATGCAGCCACTCTCTTGGCACTAAGCCCCAAGACCTCTGGCAGCAGTTGGCAGTGTTTATCCCAGCAAAGAGCCACCCGGTGGTGGGAAGCAGCTGAGATGCTGGGGGGAAACACAGATTCGTGGAGTGCCTGCTGCAGTGAGATGGAGTCTGGCGAGACTGCGGAGAGAATAACGGATGAGGTCCCTTAAACTAAAAGTAGTACAAGAGCATAGTTGATATGACCATGCCACATTAAGGCCACACAGTGAGCGGCACAGTCAAGTGAAATAAAGGGTTATATAATTTAGGAGTGATGTGAAGTTTCAGACAGTACCTACCATCACCTGCCTCTTGCTTCACATGCATCTTCAGATATTTTGGAGGATGGCCACTTCTAAAAATAAAGCAATTTTACATAAGCAATCAAAAAATCAATTCACGTCAATTAATCTGAGGTTACCTTTTCAATCGGTTGATAATTTGCATTTGCTCATTGGGACCTCCTGCTGGTTCTAAATGGCCATTACGCCCAGACGATTCCGCTTCAACGTTCACTTGTTTCCTAGCAACGGAGACAACGTGCTTCAGGGAAGAGATGCAACTCATCTTTATTTATTCCTTCACATTCAAACGGCAATCTGCTGTAGCATTGCAGAAGCAATGGAATTACTGAGGGTTCCACAAGTGCGCATAGACAAGGGTGCAGCTGTTATCACAAACGCATGACCATCGGGAAACTCAGAAACTTTCATATAAAAACCATTTCAACCAATGAATCCATTCTATTCGGGTCATCACATTGCTATAGCTGAGCTCTGGTGCTGATGTTGCTGCTGAAAAAAATAACTTAACAGAGCTCAACAAACCTGTTCTGAACATCATCCAGTGCCTCCAGCCGATCTGGTGTCTGGCTGGTATGTGCTGTGGTGTTTAAAGATGGGTCGGGGCGTCGGACCCGAACCAGAGGTCCACTTAGGGTCATAGGTCTTTCTCCACTAAGACGGTCTGGGACCAAACCCTCCTTGTTTAGGTTAATCTCGGAATAGGGGCAGCTCACCTGACTGGACAGACACAAAGATTTTACTGAGAGTGTTTATGGGTCATCAGTTACACTCTCATTCACTCACAATTTTTATTAGTAGCCCTATTCAGCAACAGTCATTGTTCACAGTTAGAAATGATCAAGGGAGTCTCAGTACTAGACTGATAGTCTAGATTAAGAAACTTCATTTTTCAATCATGAACTGAAAATCTAAGGTCTACGTATAATAGTGACAGACAAATCCGCTTTCATAAAAGTGTGAGTATGACTGACGTGTAGTGGGTCCCATAGCGCGGCCCTCTGATGTGGCCAACACCGTTGCATCCTGGGGTTGGACAGCCTTGACCAAGAGCACTTAATAACTCTGTGGAACCTAAAAAATGCAAACATTAGTGAATAAACCATGGGTACAAACAATCCCAATCATCAAACTTAAGACGCCTGTTAATAAGTGGATGTTACTGCCAACAAATACACTTAGATCACTACAGACAGATGACACTCGGTCATTACGACTTCACCTGAAATCCAAATAACTTCAGATTAAAAAAAGAAAACCATTACTACTAATGAAACATTAAAAAGGTAGTTCCCACAGAGCAAAACACATTTCACCATTCGGACATTGAAGTGGGTGGCCAGTTTTTTGACACCATCCTGGAGGATGCAAGTCCGGGCAGTCAGTTTCCACCCAGTAGTCGTACTCTGAGCTCCAGCCGTCAAAGTGGATCTAGAGAACAAAGATAATTTAAACAAAGCCAGCGCCAGTTTACAGTACTCGCTGCAAGGTGACCTCTTGTACCTTGAGTCGGTGGTCTTCTGTATCTGCTATAGTCGCAATTCGAATTAGCACTGGGTTCCTTTTATCAACTGCTTCCACTCTCATCCCAATCTGGAAACCGTGCGGTGGTCGCTGGGAGGACATAGGCCAAAATTTCAGTAATTTGATATAAAACACAGAAGGTTCAAGCTGCTGTGTTTGAGAGACTAACTGGTTTGAAAGCTCTTGCTGGCGCTGCCTGGCTGCCAGTCTCTTCCAGGTATTTTTCCCAGGAGAAACTTTTTGGATGCTTGTATTCTGATAAGACAGCAGTTATGCGATCAAAAAACAAACAAAACAATGACAAAAATGTAGTTTCAAATGCATCATCAGAGTCATCAGTATCTGTTTCTGTACTTGGAATACGGCCCAAGTCCAACTATAAATAACATTAGTGAATAATCATACCAGTGAATCATGTTACTTGGACATCATGTTACTTGAAGATTACTCAAATGCTACTTGTGTCAACTACAGGCTAAGGAAAGAAATATATATATATGCAGGTTTGTTAGTTACTTAATCATATACCAGTACAATATTATGTATTCACATTAATAGGTATACAGCTGATTCTCATGTCGAGACAGCACAGGCAGCATGCAGCTTTTACAGTTACACACAACCACATTATGTCAATTAAAAGAGGAGGTGCAACAAACTTGATTATAGATTAGCTCAAGCGCTAACTATTTTGTTAGATCCTTCTATGATACATCAAATAGAATATACTGACCCACATGTGTCTTCGTCTGTGTCTTACCAGCTGGAGTAGTCAGAGTGAGCTCGGCCTCTTCGCAGTATCCAACTGGATGGATGTACGGGCTACTAGCATCACACCTAAAGCCAACAAATGAGCCAAATGCACAACACAACTTTTTATACCTAAAATGCACTCCACTCACCAATAATCATAGGTGTCATCCCAGTTATCAAAATGAATGAGCAGCCTGTTGTCCACAACTGCTGCAATAGTAGCAACGCAGATCAACGATGGGTTCTTCCGGTCGATTGCCTCCAGCTTCATCCCTGCTCTGAATCCTGACGGAGTCACAGACTTAGAAAGGAGAAGAGACAGCAGAATTAGAGTAAGAAATGAAAACAAATGAATAAATCAAACACGTTTTCTTGGTACTCACAGTGTTCAGGCTTTTAAAAAGATGTTTGGGTGCCAACTGGCCTCTGCAGTTCTTTACATACATACTCCAATTAAATTCTCCTTCTTTGCAACCTTGAAAGCAAATTAGATGTCAAATCAAAATGAAGGGAAGGAAGATTTTCTTTTTTTAACCAGCACTCACCTTTTGGCAACAATAGTTTGTGTCCATTCTTTTCACACCATCCAGCTGGTTTGAGATCCCACGAATCAGCATTAGCCCAGAAGTCATAACATTCTGGGTAACCGTCAAAGTGGAGCCGCACCCTGTAGCCTTGGATCTGATGATGAAAAACATGAAACGGTGTGCCACAACAACGTGCACAGCAATCCGTTTTGTTTACTTACTTCAGCTACAGAGAGCACACAGAACAAAGAGGGGTGGCACGGGTCCAGCCCCTCCAACTTCATTCCCACTTTAAAACTGTTTCTACTTTGAGGGAAGGACTGATGCTGAAAGGTAAAACAACAGTGTGTTAACTCCCTGATGAGAACGCAATGAAACACATGCACATTTTGAGAAAGTACCTCTTTGAAAAGCTTGACCGGAGCAGCAACAGCTTTCTCCTCCTCCAGGTAAGCTGGCCAGCTCCACGCTCGCTTCTTGTTTCCAGGGGCTGCCCCTGAGGGTAAGAAAATATTAATCAATGCTTCTGTTTACATTTTGCAGTGATAAGGTCTGTAGACAAACATACCAATTTTGGCCACTTTGGTGCATCTTCTGCCTTTGTTACTTTTGGTTTTCTCCTGAAACAGGGGGAAAAATAAATGCATTTTAAGACCTCCCTGTGAGATTCATACTTGGGAGTCAAGAACAGAATTCATATATTATCAAGATAAGATCCTGACCTCCGGTTCCTCCATCTCCTCTTCTTCATCACCAGAATCCATGTAGATCTTTCTCTTTTTACGCACCCGTTTTCCGAGCTTCTCTCCTTCAGCTGTCAGAGCATCCCGTGCCTCACCTGGTGAAGACCTTTAAGACCAAGGTCGGACAGTTCATCGAGACAGAAGATAAACTTAAACGGAACAAAGAAGTGTGTGTGCTCGTACCTGCCACTGGAGGGCTGTGCACACAGGGAGCTACAGAATTTCCCCTGAAAAAGGACATCCAGGGCAACGAGAACGCCACAGGCCTGGCATTTAGCTAGCTCATGATTTGGACCCAGAAGAACACCAGGACCAACACATGGACCAATCTCCACTTTGGGGTCCCTTGTACTTGGGCCCTCCTCTGAAGACGGCAAGGTTGGACCTTTATACAGGTGTAGAAATATAAAAGACAATAAGCCACATTAGTCCATACACACAGACATACGTATATGAAAAATCTTTAGCTTTAAGATAAAAGGCACTGTTAACCTTAACTGTGCTCTAAAATTGAAAACAGACTTGAGGGACAGGGAAACCTTAAGACTACAAAAGCATAATCACAAAGCCAGTAAAATGTATTGCTGTGCCACATCTGTCTCACAGCACTTTTTTTACCTTGAGTTGATACTGTCTGAAGTTTATTCATGAGTGTCACTGCTGTTCCAGTCTGCGATTGGCTCTCTGGCGGAGGGGTGGGGCTATGAGACGAAGTCGGGTCCAATGTTCCAGATTTAGGTGCGGCCTCCTGCCCTTTGACCTCAACGTCTGTTACAATCTCAAGTGTACCAAATTCGGTCATGCGAAACTGAAATGAAAGACCCATGCGTAAAAAAGTAAGTTTAATAGTAATATTCCATTGCAGCTTTTCTAAACACCCAAAATGTCATCAATCTCAGCAGAGAACAGACTCACACCTGTGGACTTTTGAGTTACCGCTCTAATATTTCAAACCAAACAGTGTCTGGTTTCATTATTGATGAAACATTTTTCATTGCTTATTAGCATCATGTTTATACAACATGCAGATGACATACAGTCGCTCACCTTTAGGATGATAAAATCATAACCTTCCCACACATGACATTACAAAAAGTTACCTTCTAGTTACATTCAATGAAGCCATGAACTAAGAGACAATTCTGTTTTTCATCACAACAACAACAAAGAAATGCGTACCCGAATATCACTTCCTGGCAAAGTGGCAATTCCATCTTTCCAGTCCAGAGCACCCATCATGTCAAAATCTGCTCCCTGGGAGGGGCCATCACTGGGTGGAGTGTCAGTCATCCCCTCTTCTCTGATATGCTTTGCCTGCAAGAATGCTGTCATTGCAATTATTAATGTACTGCGATAAACGCAGTAATGATACATCAGCTTGATGCTGTTGTTGTTGTTCTTCCATAGAAAAAAGTATCGATTTGTTTTATATTTTTGGATATTTGGCACACATTCTAAGACAACTAAACTACTGCAGATCTACAACATTTTATGAGCATGACACACTACCAAAAAAACACAGTAAAACAGCTTTGAAAGACTGCGGTAGAACCCTCGGAGACAATCCAGAGATTCTATGCTGTGCTTGGAATAAAATAATAGCAGAGTTTTAACTTAAACATTAAGCCTCTCGTTTCATAAAGAGGTAAGTTTAATTTGTGTTCTGATTAAAAAATAAGCGACCGGGTGTCGATAAAATAATTCTGGCTTGACCTAAATAAATCTCTACTCCAGTCGCACTGACAACACTATAAATTTGGACTTATATACCGCAATATGCTACATCACCATTAGATGGCGACTGTGCGCTGTTTTGGTGATACACCATGCACTTCGATTTCAGACAAAACAGTCAATAATAATACTGTTTTTCCGGCAAACTGAAGCGTAAATACGACTAAAAATGGTCCCATTGGAATGAAACACCATCAATACTGTTGTCAAAGCCAAGATTTGATGTCCCAACTTTAAATTTTCCGCATAAGTTCATCTTTTTCTCGTTTTAACAGTATCTGGCAAAAACGGCCGTTTTCTTTAACAGAAACGACGAAAATCCTTGTCGACTCATATCGGGGACCAGGAACGCTGCTTTGCGTGTCGACCACTAAAACTTGCGATCGTTTTAATCCGACTGATGTTGCGATATAACGTTTTACTCTTGACGCATGTTCAACACTCTATTTTGCTGATAGTTTACATCGTATCTCCGAGCATAACAGCGGAAAAGTAGATATTGGCTAAAATGAATTTACCTTGCTCAAGTTTTACTTTTGTCTCAGACTCTCCGTTTTATTCTCGCCATACATAAAGTGTATGTAAGAGCGCCCATGATTAGCATTCGTCTTATACAAAATGGCGGAGCATCGGAAGAGGCCACCAACACGTTTAAACTATCTAAATTACTTGTGTTCGCTCTTTAAACAAAGCACGCCATGCACA
The DNA here is from genome assembly GCF_027744825.2 of Synchiropus splendidus. Lineage (NCBI taxonomy): Eukaryota > Metazoa > Chordata > Actinopteri > Syngnathiformes > Callionymidae > Synchiropus > Synchiropus splendidus. The sequence goes on from NC_071348.1 coordinate 14,855,281, forward strand.
AACTAGTGGGGCACTAGGCGATAATTGCTATCCAATTTCCCCGTGGTGTGTTTTGTTTTCTTCTGGTTATTTTCTTTACTTTCCCCTTGTCACGGAATGTCAGTCCAGGTTGCTAGGCTAGCGCTGACACGAAAGCTAACAGTCAGCTAGCTGCACTCCGTTCAAAATGACTGGGAGTGCTAGGCGGCTAACACTAGCACTATGGCTGGATGCAGCCAGATAAGGACAATCTGTAATAAATAAGTTCACAGTTAATAACGTTGAAAAACACAACGGTCAACTTGCGTTCGCGCAACACAATAAGAAACTGAATGATTAATACACCGTGTCATGTTTCGCCCTCCAACATGATGTATTTCCTAAATAGAAACTTAAAAACGATTTATTCTCGCCGTTTTGAATCTGAGTGAATGATGAAAAGTACCGCATGCTTGCACAAAGACCCGTCGGTTTTCAAATGATTTGCCAAGGTTGAGGACAATAAATAAACACTACCGCTGGGAAAATAAATGTGGAACTCACCTCGTTTCTGTTTTAACTCTTATTTAGAGCTGGATAGTCGGGTGCGCATGCGTGCAAGATGCGCTGCCTGACAACTTCAAGGCACAGAAAAGTTCACAACACGATCGGTGGTCAATATCAGGTGGGCGTGCGCTAACTACACACCCAAAACACATTCTATCATCGATATTAGAGACGCAGTCAGCTGACTGGCTGCAGAATGCGTGTCTCTTTTGTTCACGACTGAAGTTAATGGAGCGCCCAATCATAACAGTCGTTTTAATGAACCTAGACGGATTTACTGCACGTCTACTCGTTTAAAACACACTCGAAGTTGGAGTTTCAGGACACGCGGACCACCACAAGTTCCAACAAACGGGCAGTTTCGCTTGTAAATATAGCAGTACTCCAGGAACCAACCTACAGATGCTGGAGCACTATCACCATGTATGACTTAAAATCGACACTTACAGCCGCAACAATCCACGGTTAACCAGAATTTTTTTCGACCAGCGACCGGATATTTAGGCGTAAATAAGTCTCGTAGTAGCTAGATATATTTAATCGAAATCATCGAGTCATCATATCGGTCGTATTCAGCAAGAAATAATTGGGGATTTACGATGTTTTAAAGGAGGGACGGAACAAATCGTGATTATAGAATGGCCGGAAGTGACACTTTTTGATTGAAACAATGAAGCACTTATACATAGCAAAACAATCTACCCCGGTGGAGGTGCAATCCAGTTCACCAACACCGAGAGCTTTACAAAGGTAGAAATCAATTGGAAGTCTTTATGTTGAATATCGAATCACTTTGGCGCATTTGTCGCGTCTGTTTATTTCTGTGGCAAACCCAAACGAGTGGGTGTCGAAAGTGCTGCCACTCATAATAAGATACAGCATTTGATGTGAAAGACTCCCGATGTCAGGTTTGGGCTGTTACCATGAAGTGGCTGTTGATGTTTTTTCTCGCTATCTTGCATTGCTAACCCCTCATTTGAGGGCGGTTTACATTTCCTAGCGTAACGTCGCCGTGACCCGAATAACGATGCGTTTGCAACACGATCAAAAGTCATCTTGTTTCCTTCTGTAGACAACGCAAATTCTGTTGGGGGGGTTTTGTTGGTAAAATCGTTCCGTTCAACTGAAGACGCGGCGATCAGTACGTGTATTTAACGCTAGATGGCAGAGAACTCCCATTTTGAGGGGGGATTAACGTGGTGGTTCTATCCTCCACCGCAATCGGCATTTCATCTCTTCAACAATGAACAAACAAGGAGATGGCATTCAAAGGCAAAGCGGTGGAGTCGAAGGTAACATGACAAATATGATCGTTCGTTGATGTCATTTGTTTTCATCAACTGTGCTCCATCGACGAGGGTTTAATATGATAACCTGACTTACACGGGAACGGGAGCCTATTATTTTGTGGGTGCCCTTACTCACGTTAGCAATTACCTAACACCGCTACATTTCTCCACGGCAACGAGACAAAGACATCGATTTAAGTATTCATAATAATGATAATTGTGCGACGGCGCATGGTAATCAGTAGTCGTGGGTGTCTTCTGTTGGTTCGGGATTTCACATTAAGCGCATCTCGACTGTGTATTCATGCCTCTCCCCTGGTTTTATGCTTTTATTTTGAAAAGCACCGAGGTGTAGCGCGCACTTCCTTCCGCAGGATTCTTGTCAACTCAAGTGTCTTTAATTCCGTTTGTGGAGAGTTTTCCCCATTTCACCTTTTATTTTGTGTCAGATGGCTATTGATGGCAAAACAGTCACAGTGAGACAAACAAATATATGGCAGTCTACTTACCTATATACAACAACAAGGGTTGGGATGCAACTGCGTTTGTACTTCAGATCTTGTCATTTCACTTCGGCACTTGTTTGGTTTTACCAGCGAGTGGGTTGTCAACTCTACCTTGGTACAGGACTTACCCTCCAGTTAGGTCTGCTTGCCCACTAGGGCAGGTGGTGGAAAATAAATGGTGTGACAACCAGAGATCTCAGTGTGCAAAGCCCCCTCCTGTTTTCTTAAGTTCTAATGCAACTGAATCCATTTTTACGAGCTACTACTAAGCTTGTGACGCTAACATAACGTTCGTGAAATTCACCATCCAAAAGTGAGTTACCACTTTTTCGACGTGGATTTCCAAACACTAGTTTGTTTTTAGAAGCTGACGTGAATTATTATGCAATACATCAGTAATGTTTCTCCTGTCCCTGTAGACAGTGCTGCTTAATCTGCTGCTGTGCCTTCTCATCTTCTACTGTCTCTTCTACATGATTGGCAGTGTTTGTTTTGGCGCTTTCAGGTAAGAATAATGTCAGTTGTCAGTCATTGTCACAGTTTTGTCTGAAAAAGATTCATTTTTATTTGGGAAAAGTCTTCTATAAAGAGATTTATTTGGGGCTACTGTTTGGAGTCAAAATTAAATTTCTATTCAGTAATTTATAATAACAACTATGGGAAAGGAAAGACAAGTTGTCAGTTGTGCAGATTTTGAAAAGGCTGAAAACTGAAAACTCATATGAACTGTAATCCTTTTAAGCCTCGACCTCTCTTCTCTCTTAGCTTCTTAATGATCATGCACTTTCTAAAATGGTGTGTAAAATCCTCTTCCAGGTTGGACAGGTTTGATGGACTGATTCCTTTTGACTTTAAGACCAAACTTGTTGATTCCAACTCCAAATATTTAGGTGAGCAGAGTTGATACTACGATCCCAATGACCTTGCAGTGTTCATCAACTTACATTAACAAGTCATAACATTCAGAATCCTTATTTCTGTATTTCCCTTGTTCTGCTTTCTTCTTTCTTTCTGTATTCTCCTCCCTGACCTCAATATGCATGACCTCGTGATGAATCTTGTTCTCCTCACAGTGAACCTCCTGTCTTTGGAGCTCACCTTCTTCTTCAGCGGTCTATTGTTTGCTGCAGTAGTGAAGAAGCAGGTCTGGGACTACGCCATCACAGTCACCCTTATTCATGTGCTCATCACCAGCGTTGGTAAGCTAGAAACAGACTTAATAACAAACTGTATTCTTTTTTTCAACTGATCTGTTTTCTCTTTGCAGTGATGTTTGAGTTTCCCATGGAGTGGCAGTGGTGGCTGGCTATAGGTGAGGAAGCCTCTATTCTGAAAAAAAAAAAAACATGGCTTCTTTTTATATTAACAATGTTGTTTTCTCCTAGGTAGTGGCTTGTTTCTGATGATCTGCAACGGTCAGCTAATCGCCTATTTCACCTGTCAGAGTGGCCATAACTACGCCTCATTCAGTATTTACTAGCAAAAATCAGCCATGTGTGTCAAGCAAAAAAGGAAGTTCTCCAAATGTATCTTGAGAATCCCCCGTGGTCACGCTCATTCTCTTCTTGCCACTGATTTTCTGTTGAAGTCCTTGGAGAATCGCCACACGTGTCACTTCACCTCTATTGGAGCTATCAAGTGGCAAAGTTTTCGGTTGATGAGGGAAACAAAAACAAATGATCGGTAAAAAACAGTGATCTCACGTTGATGCACCTTATCTTCATGTCAGCACTTCATACTGCCTCCTGATTTGTTTTATTGTGTAAGTGTCACAAAGGCTTACAAGGTGTGACTGTAAATGAAGTGGAACTTGAATGTCGGAAATGGGATATTAACTATTTAACACATTTATTTTGTTACATTTTGTGCACATTAAAATATTTTGCATCTTGTCTTGCGCACCCGTCACTTTAACAGAGTCACAAACTTGAAATTTCTGTTGTTAGGTAAGTAAAAAAACGTTTTATAAAATAAATATATTTTTGAATTCTGGAATTCTGACTAAGACATCTTGGCTGCCATGTGATCCTCTGGGTTCATGTAAGAGAATCCAGGGAAGGCTTGACTGAGTGCACTGGTCCACTGTTGGTCAACTACAGAGGGAGGAACAGGTTGCAGGGTGAACTCAGGGTCGATGTAGCTGACATCACACGGACCGGTCTGAAAAGATACATTCAAATATTTCAAAGAAAACAAGACTTGATTGATATCTGAGATAGTACGTACCACGGACGGAACAAATGGTGGCTTTACTTTTCTGGCCAGAAGGTCATCCCAGTTCATGTATGCAAAGAAAGAATGCTCTTGCAGTTCCACCTGGAATACAGTTAATGATAAATATAGAACTCTATTTTGATGTTGTTATGACTCTTTGTACTTACAACATCACAGGTTTTCCCCAAGCGCTTGGATACATTTCTTTCAAGCAAGCCCTCTAGCAGTGATTTAGAAGCCTCAGATAGCTCACAATGCATGTGTAGCGGCGCATAGAGAATATTCTCCAACATCTGTGCTTTGCTGGGACTGTAAAATGGAGGCTGAAGGAAGAAAACAGCAAATAAATCTTCAGGTAACTTGGACAGATTAGGACAAATTATGACAATTTTTGTTCTTCCTTTCTACAGTTTCTTTAGCAAGCTTTTGTTGATGTTAGTTGAACTGTAAGTCATGAAACAAATTCTGAATGATATTTAAGGGTGCTAAGTATTTATTGTCTGCTACAATCGTATGCTTAATTCTCTCCTGTAACTCCAGAGGTGTGTGCCACTGTTCAATCCGCTCTTCGTTCAGCATATCCTCCCATCTCAACACCATTGCATCAAAAATGTTGTTGGGCTACTCACCAGTCCGCACAGCATCTCGAACAGCACTGTGCCCAATCCCCACCAGTCTACTGCTGGAGTGTATGTGTGACCCAACAGGACTTCCGGAGCAAGATACTCTGGAGTCCCGCAGAATGTGCGCATCGTTCCTCCAACAGCCACGCCCTCTTTACAGAGTCCAAAATCTGTGAGCATCACATGACCTTCGCTGTCCAACAAGATGTTCTCAGGCTTAAGGTCTCTACAAAAACAGACGTTAAACACATGCCCAATTAGGTACTTCAGAGGTTTAACCCTTCTCACATTAATCGCTTCAAATGTGATATGGCACTGAAGAACAGTACTGTTTTCAGGAGCCACATGTTCTATGCTGAGCCCTGTTATGAATACATATATGCCTAGGAATTTCCTCATCAATAATAACTAGGATCAGGCTCAGGGTTTAAACGAAATGTACTGCATTAATTTGTGTCTCCACAGTTCAGTGAAGCACAGATATATGCAGAAATTAAAAGTGGACTGGATTGTTAGAGAAATAAAACTACCTTGACAGAATGGAGCTTTAAGAATTCACTCATAGCAGGGGATTTTTTGTCATTTCAAATGGAGAAGGGCTGACGAACAGAATAAAACGACCCGACTCTAAAACAGCATTGCTGATGTCTATGAACTGATCAACAATTTTAGCACTTGATAGAATCTGAATCTCTTTTAGTAAGCCGTAGAAAGTAGGCGAGTCAGACACCAGATAAGGAAAGAAAGTGAAGTCAGCATGGAAAGGCATGTCCAAGTCTTTACTTTCTTGGCACCCTTCAGCTTTGGAAATGTCACTTTACTGTTTTATATGTTCATAATAGAGTTACACTAATGTTTTTAGGGACCCTTTTTATAATGTAGATCAAGGTTGACGATTAATCTTTCTTTCTTTAATTCAAATCTTGGTTAATGGAAGGAATGTATTCAAGCATTACACAACTATGCATATACTTTTGAGGTATTTTTCAGGACAACTGGGCACGTTTACCTGTAGACGATGTTCAGCGAGTGTAGGTAGCCCAATGCTAGTGTCACTTCTGCAGCATAGAAAGCAGCTCTGGGTTCAGAAAATGTACCTTCTCTCTGAATGTGATAGAAAAGCTAAAAACAAAATATTTTAACACAATGCACACACCCGAGGTATGGACTAAATATTTATTTATATTTTCTTGGTGACTCACCTCTCCACCATTTACGAAGTCCAACACGAAGTAGAGGGCATGAGGTGTCTGGAAAGAGAAATGGAGTCCCACCAAAAAGGGATGTTGCAGTCCTTTAAGCAGGACACTCCTCTCTACCATCACATTTTTCTGCTGCAGCAAAAAAGAAGCACGGGTGAATGGGTCACTTAAACAGATAGAAAACATTATCAGAGCATTCTTTACCTCCTTCTTCTGGATTATGATCTGTTTCTGCAACACCTTCACAGCATAATATCGTTCCTCTTTTCTGTGTCTTGCCAGTAGAACCTGTAAATTCCCAAGGTAGCATATGTTACAATTACAGACCTTCAAGCTTAAGTTAGAAAATATACCAAAAATGTACCTTTCCAAAACTTCCCCTGCCAATAATTTTGAGGTAATCAAAGTCTGATGGTTTCATTCTGTTCAATATACAAAAGGCAAACTTAACAGTCAACATTTGTCACAATCAGTTGTCCTGTGATTCCACCAAAAGGTGTTAATCAAATTATTGGCACTACTTATTTCTGACATGCTCTAAATTTCTCTATAAATAACGGCAACAATTTACAACAATGAATTTAAGACCACTTTTAGGAGAAATTAAACAAGCAAATTTTGAAAAGCAATATTGCCATTTCTAGACCTTTTCGGTGATATACACATAACTAAAATGTTAAAAAATAACCCCCAAAAAAAGTAACCTGTTTGACAAGACAATAGAATACTTAGGAGGATAAAAGGATTTCCACATTTTTCCCCAGCTACACCAAGTGTAAACTTATCTGACCCTCTAACTGTTGGTGATAAATCTCTGCCTCTGGTTGAAAGTACTCACTGTGAGGTGTCAGGGGTCAGTGCGCTCTAGTTTGAAGAGGACACAGAGACAGACGGGGGTCAGGAGATCAGATTCAGTTTCATCATCTGTCAACTCTGAGTTCTTCTTACCACAGATCCTTCCTCTTTCTGCTTTGTGGCCCCGTGCTGGCTATGGGGGCGCAGGATCCACTTGGTGTCCAGACTTGAAGAGGTCAAACACACAACATCTCAGTTTTATGGGACTCAAATAAAAATATATTGGAACTTACATCTGGCAAAGCTGCTGACTGGATGCCAGTTTATGTAAGAAATCTCTGAAGCCAACTTTCTTTCCCTTGAGCAGAGCTGTAAATCACAAGTGGTCCGTTATGTAAGAAAACTAAATAAGTAAATGGTGTAGTAGTATTAAATCAAAATGTCAATAAAACATCTGGTCAACTACTTCAACATCCAGGTGGTTAATAATGAAAATATAAACAAAAAAAGATGAGTTAAGTTACATATGTCACCTGAAAAGAACGTTAAGAGTCCTCTCATTTTGGAGTAAGTCATCGTTGGTCTCTGAGTCGCAGTCATCTGTGCTGGCTGGAGAAGGGTTCAGTTGAGTAAAGGAAGGAGCAGCAGTCTGTCGAGCGACCACGGACCGTATTGAAGACAGCCTGACGTCACCGAGTGATGCCCGCTGTGTTGCGTTTAAAGACCCTCGTAATTTCTATAACCACATTCCAAAGTGTAAAATGTATATACAGAAAACCACGGACGACAGTGCTGATTGATACTAGACTTTTTTAGAGACTCATAAAAACACAATTTGAGGAGACGCTCCCTTTTTGTATGGCCTTTGCGAAGAATGGAAGTTTAGAGATTGGTCTGAAGTTATTCACATTAGTGCCAGGGTTTCTTCAAGAGATGTCGGATCATTGCCTGTTTAAAGGCTAATAGGAATGAACATTTAGAGAGTAACTGAATAACAATTGACAAACTACAGGGCACGGCAACATCCAAAATCTCTATCAAGAGGTGTGTGGGACGGTTGGTTGAGTTTAGTAGGCGTCATGAGAGACTGTCCGAATCTAAGTCAGTGTAGTAGTTTGGAAGGTAAATAAAGACTAGAATAGAATTGTGAATAGCACAATTCTATGCTATTCACATAGCATAGAATTGTGCTATGTGAATACTTAACATAGCACAATTCTGCTATGTTAAGTATTCACAATCAATTAACTATGAACCATACAAATGCAGCAAGGATTAGAATATTACGCAGGGAGAAATCAGGTCATGGAATCTATATTGTGTGAGTGACTGCATGGCAGGTTTCCAACACATTTACACTGGCTTTCCAACACGCAGTTGTCTGTGTCTCATGATGACTGCTACACGCTTGAGAAGCCACTGCGCGTTTCCTCAGGGTTCAGACCTAGTTATATGATGTGATAATAGTCAAGACCACAGCCATTTAACACAGCTTTCCGGCGTAAACATCCCTCGCTGACCTATTGCATAAGGTCATATTTCATTGAAGGACATTATATAATAGGCTCGAGGGCTATTTGGCACACCACGGAGGTCAATAAAATACTCCGAGAGGGGACACTATGAAACCATCACCAAACAAACATCAAATACACTTAACACCAAGCGGATACACATACCACATGCTGGACAGGTTCCCAAATATCAGAATCCTGTCACAGTTCCATTTAACACTTGAGTGATCATGTATAACTATGTAAGATATGCAGAAATTATCAGAAGTCTAAAGCATAGAGTAGTATAAAGAGGAATAGGATGTTTGGCAAACACATACAGATTAAATAATGTCACATTTGTTTCAGTGTCCTAATTCTAAATTTGCACTGCAGGTCAGGGTTGGTATAGGGTGACATGGTTGCCAATGCAGAAAACTGATCCAGGAACTGGCACATGGGAGGAGGGGACACCTCTGGTGCTGCCCCCCGAAATAGAACTGGTCTTTGCTAGTTCAAACAAACACTTTGAGTTTGAAACCCTACATCCTATTTCACTGATGGCATGGGAACATGGTCATGGCATGTTCACTCATGTGACAACTCACGCTTCTCATCAGCATTCCTGCATCCCGGAAAGGCCTCCGCCTTCATCCATCTGACTTCTCTGCCATGTCAAGGCAGCTTTCAACATAGGTGTAAAGGTGTTTACAATGATACACAGACATATTTTCCATACGATCTTTATAGGGGTAGTGGAAGAGAGACATAGATAACCATCCAAACAATCCAAATGTTTTGGTACCTGGTCATCTCCTTTAATTAGAGATTAAAGTTAACAATATGAATCTAATGTTCAGTTTTGACACACCAAGAGAGCAGATTCTGCTATCACTTTCAGGGAAACTCCAGAGAACAGTTGTCACACCCAGACTTTTCAAACGCTCTCTACCAAACATTGCATTACAAGTACATGACGACACATGCATTCATTTCAAATGCATATGAACAGTTCACCAATTATATATATATATATATATATATATATATATATATATATATATATATATATATATATATATATATATATATATATATATATATATATATATATATATATATATATATATATATATATATATAATGTGGACACATTGATTAAATAGAACAGTTCCATAAAACCAATATTGAGTATTCTTTCTTTGAGTAATTTTTCTTTAATATGGATTAATATGGACACAGAAGATTGCCACATTCTTTCTAGTGGACATGTGTGTTGTCAAAACTTAAAACTCACAATTGAAGTTATTTATTTATTCATTTTAGAAGAAAGGAAGAATCCTCAGTTTGAATAATGTTGCATATCCATGCAACGTCAATTTATGAATTTGCAAGTTTACTCTTGGATCATAAAATTACTATTGCACAGAAATATCCAATGTCAGAGGAAATGACAAGCAAACAAATAAGGATTGGCATGTGTTCTTGTGGTCTGTCCATAAAACGGCTTTATTTGGGTTTGACAAATTTGAATTAAAGGTTTGGGAAAATATCTATTTGACAAATATTATTCAATTTATATTGCCGTATGGAGTGGATTTATATTTATGTATGGATTGTACTCACAAACACGTTGTTGTACTTCATCCGCCCTGCAGGTGGTGACAGTATACAAGTTGCGCAATTCATTTTCAGCTAAGAACCTGAATCAAAATTCTAATGCAATATGTTAAAATATGTATTCTGAAGCACATAATTTAATTTCAATTCATATTTTGCATATCGTAATTACACAACTACATTATACAAATGCTTATATAATATTTAATCAACCCAACCCTTTCTTTTTTTTTTCTTGCCAAAATTAAAGGTACAGTACTTAAGAAGCCCATGAGAATTTCAAATTATAGCACATGTATCTATGGATGGACAACACAAGCAAACGAAATATACAAGTGAAAACGACATAAGCAAAAAATAAATACATAAAGGAAATCACAAAAAAGCAAGTTAATTTTTGTGCTTTTTGTTTGGTGGAATGTTTAATTGAATTGAAATATTGTTTTGTTTCAAGTCTTTTTTAAAACAAATCCTACCGACAAGTGTATTTACTGGGGAATAGGAAGGTTGAATTTTTCATATTCTTCATATGACAGAAGTAACCCTTTATCATTGAAAAGTTGATCAACCAGATAGATGTTATTATCAAACCAGTTTTGCAGGAACATTGTTTTTCCTTTAAATAAAATATACTTGTTATTTCAAATATAATAATATGTGGAGGAAAATCGTGCTTAAAGATGAGACACCAGGATAAGAAGGCTTGGCGAAAAGCAGACAGTATAACAGGGATTTTATCAATATCGTAATTACAGACAGTAAAGTATTCCAGACCTCTGAGACTAGAAAATAGATGGAGAGGTATGATGTTCCGTACAGATTTTGTATGGAACATCATACTTGTTCCATAGATATTGTGTATTAGCCACCTCATTTTAAATGTGTGATTTAATGTAGTGAAGTGTAAGACATTAAGCCCACCACACTCATAAGGGTTCATGACCACCGACAACCCAACCCTTTCATCAATACATACTAATACAATTAATACGTCATGCAAGCAGATCCTCCTTTCCGTTCGTAGGTTCAGAGTAAATGAGCATCTGCTCCTTAGTTGCACGTACAGTATCCTCTTCATGACCTCATTTACCTTGTTTGGTTGTCTTTCTCAGATTACTTGAATCACCTTCATCTTCACCTGCTTCTGCTGCTTATCCGGAGTTGGGTCGCGGTGGCAGCATTCGGAGCAAGGAAGCCCAAACTTCCCGATCCGCACAAACCTCCTCCAGCTCTTCCCGGGGGATCCCGAGGCGTTCCCAGGCCAGACTGGAGACATAATCTCTCCAGCGAGTCCTGGGTCTTCCCCGGCGTCTCCTCCCGGTAGGACATGCCCGGAACACCTCCCCATGACCGAACTCCTCACCCTATCTCTAAGGGTGCGCCCAGCCACCCTGCGGAGGAAACTCATCTCAGCCGCTTGTATCCGCGATCTCATCCTTTCATAGCTCATGACCATAGATGAGGGTGGGAACGTAGATCGATCGGTAAATCGAGAGCTTCGTCTTGTGACTCAGCTCCCTCTTCACCACGACGGTCCGATACAGTGACCGCATCACTGCTGCCGCTGCACCAACCCGTCTATCAATCTCATGCTCCCCTTTTCCCTCACTCGAGAACAAGACCCCGAGATATTTAAACTCCACCACTTGGGGCAAGAACTCTCCACCGAACTGGAGAGAGCAAACCACCTTATTCTGGTCGAGAACCACGACCTCAGACTTGGAGGTGCTGATCCTCATCCCGGCCGCTTCACACTCGGCTGCAAACTGCCCCAGCGCATGCTGAAGGTCCCGGTCCGATGAGGCCAGCAGAACAACATCGTCCGCAAATAGCAGAGATGAAATTCTGTGGTTCCTGAACCGGATCCCCTCGGACCCCTGGCTGCGCCTAGAAATTCTGTCCATAAAAGTGATGAAATATTACTCGAATCTTCAATAGATTTATGCGGTCAGTCCTCACCACACAAATCATTGGGCCACAGTTTTATTTATTAATTTATATCATGCTATAATCATTGTTTATTTTATTTATTATTATTATGTTTTGTTCATGCACGTTATTCCAGAGCACTTTCCTAGGTGGTGGGATCCTCACTGAATTTACACACCAAATACTGACACCTAAAATTATGTAAGATGCTTTATTTTTTTGCTTCCCAGCGTGAATCCAACTTGGAAAACGTACTCTTTGTTTACACTGCTCGTCTGAGGCGCAACACTTCCTGATGTGCGCGCGCCGGGAACACAACTTTCCCGGCCAAGTCATCGTGAGCGCGCCTCGATGAGGGGCGGGGCACAGCCTGGTCTGTCCTGAGCGGGACGTGCAGAGTCCCGGATATTTACCTAGCGACTTCACCTGGATCCTTCGTCGAACCTAGTCCCGAGGGCTTCACAGCGGGGCCTTCTGTATGTACGACCCGTCTACGAAGCGGGACGACTAAGGTTAGACGGTTTATTCTAACACTTCCAGTCTGCTCCCATGTTTGGGGATGTGTGTGATTGCAGCGCAGTTTAACAGGGGTGTTGCTCTAGAGCTGTCTACAGGTTCCTTGTTCGAGTTGTGGATCAAAGTACAGTACAACGAGGTCACAGGAGAAGTATCGTGTAAGAAGTGAGAATTTAATTCAACATGGTTCCATTTGTATCAGTGTACGTTAAAGAATGATGCAATCTGTATTTTTTTTAAACAGCTGATAAAACCACATTTTACACCTGAAGGAGTGCCTTAATAATAAAAAAAACCCCAGCCTGCTCAGGGCTATAACTGTGTTTAATGTATTGCAAGTTTGTTAAGGTGTTTAAACATTAACCACAAATCTCTGTGTTCTCTCAGACACAGGAAAAGGAGGCCCGGTTAATTGCATTAATTGTTCACCAACTTTAGAAACATCCCGGCAGTCAGTGTACAAACAAGTGTATAGTTGAGTACATGAGGAAGATCTCGGCCATTTCTCCCCAGAAACTCATTCTGAGATTGTTAAAAAGTGTAGATGGGCGTGTTCAACTATGGAAATGTTTGACATTCTTATCATTGAGCTGTCTGCTTAAAGTAGATACAGACAGGAGGAGTGTAGAATGAGATAGAGAGGTAGAAGGGAAGGGACATGTTCAAACCCAGGCTAAATAATAGGGATTCTCACACACACACACACACACACACACACACACACACACACACACACACACACACACACACACACACACACACACACACACACACACACACACACACAGAGTCACTCCTTCACATTCATTTTGGATTACTCACACGGGCTTGATGTTTCATAGAGTGTGTGCATTACTCAGCGAACAATATTGTGTTTGAAATCTCCCATTAGATAACCAATTGTTGTGTTTGTATTTATTCATCCAGGTCCCCCTTGTCCAGTGACAAGCTCAGGGCAAGGTGTGTTCGTCTTTAAAGACTGCTGTGGTTACGGACATGCCAAAGCCAGACCTGCTTTGCTTGGTTCAGCTGCTGGACGGCAACATTGAAACCTTCAAAGTCAATGTAATGTACACATTCATGCTTTGACGTCACATCGCAATTACCATATAGCGATCAAATGATCACGCTCCAGTGCTTCTCCACGTCATAGGTGCTATTCCTCACTGATGCCCGCGTTTGACTCTATGCTGACCTGTTTGAAGGACAGGTTTTCCACCACATCCAACGTCTCTTTTATCACCAGGGAGCCTTTTTTTCTTTTTTGCATTCTCCACATGTCTTGTGCAGAGTTACACTCACACTGACAAGCAGACACGTGCAGGAAGGCGTTCATAATAATGCTTTCAGGGATAGCAGCTGTGCAGCATCTTTATTTGAGTGGAGAGGCAGAGGAGTCGGGTTGTTATGATTCTGTCACTTCCTGCATAGACATGATAAGCCTTTTCTGTCTTTTTTGTCCTTTAAATTATCATCATTGTTAATATGAATGTGGTGATTAAATTATGGTACTATTACACTATGTGATGAACACTTTTTATTTATGAAGACTGCAACAAGGCAGACAGCTTTGATTCTTCCATACTCTGAAATTTATTTTAATATAATTTAATTCCTCACGTCCTCTCTACTACATTCCTCCGTACTCAGTTGTAAGCAAAAGTATTAGTCCAGTGAAAATAAAAAATAAATATTGCTACAGTTCAAGGTGGAGGTGGAACTGCACCAAGGCTCAGCTCTGAGCCCCTTCTTGTTTGCCATGGTGATGGACAGGTTGACAGATGAGGTTAGACAAGACGCCCCTTGGACGATGATGTTTGCAGATGACATTGTGATCTTTGGTGAGAGCAGGGAGCAAGTGGAAGATAAGCTAGAGAGGTGGAGGTTTGCCTTAGAAAGGAGAGGGATGAAGGTTAGCTGCAGTAAGACGGAATACATGTGTGTGAATGAGAGGGATCCAAGTGGACAGGTGAAGTTACAGGATGTCGAGATAAAGAAGGTGGGGGATTTTAAGTACTTAGGCTCAATTGTCCAGGGTGATGGAGAGTGTGAGGAAGAGGTGAAGGAGCAGGTGCAGGCAGGATGGAATAATTGGAGAAGAGTGTCAGGTGTGATGTGGGACAAAAGGGTGTCGGCAAGGATGAAAGGGAAGGTGTACAGAACAGTGGTGAGGCCAGCAATGTTGTGTAGTTGGGAAACGGTGGTACTGAGGAAAAGACAGGAGGCAGAGCTGGAGGTAGCAGAGATGAAGATGCTGAGCTTCTCTCTGGGAGTGAACAGGATGGATAGGATCTGGAACCAGTAGATCAGAGGGACAGCACACGTCAGGTGTTTAGGAGACAAAGTCAGAGAGGAAAGATGGAGAAGGTTTGGACATGTACAGAGGAGAGAGAGCCAGTACATTGGTAGGAAGATGTTGAGGTTGGAACTGCCAGGCAGAAGGTGGAGAGGAAGGCCAAAGAGGAGATTTATGGAGGTGGTGAAGGAGGACATGAGGTTTGTAGGTTTGCGAGAAGAGGAAGCAGAGGACAGGGTGAGATGGAGGAAGATGATCTGCTGTGGCCACCACTGAAGGGAGAAGCTGAAAGGAAAAGAAGAAGAAGAAGAAGATCTTCTTATAAAATTGTTTCTTACATAAATAATAACAGCAAAAAGCCCAAAAGCACGGTGTTGGCAGCAGATGAGGGGAAAAAATCATGTTTTTTTTTTTAGACCAATAGTAGTAAAGGACAGTTGAAATAGTTTCTCATAGGTGCGTTGGCTAGTGTTTACCATAGAGATACTGCTCACTGTTGATGTCCCCTGAAAGCATTGTGTATTGGGTGTATCTTTCAGAAGCAAGATGAAGGTGTGGTTCTTTTGGACCAAGTGTGTGACCACCTGCGCCTGCAGGAGAGGCAGCTCTTCAGTCTCCAGATCAGAGAGTCCAGCTCTGCAGTCATCTCCATCACAGCCAACACACACTCTCCTGTGAGTGGGTCGCATATTTTCTCTGCACAGCAATCTATTTTGTTTATTTTATGACTTCTAATTATAATGCGCTCTTACATAAATGTACTCTTCCTATTGTATTCCTTTTTTCCAGAGATGGTTGGAGCCCTATAAACCTTTGAAGAAGCAGATAAAAGGTATTGAACTTGTGCCAAAGAATTCATTGTCTTAACCTAGATATATCTAGAGGCAGTATTGAATATTTAACAGCTTTATTTTTAGTTTTAGTAGTTTTATCATGGACAGGGCTTCCGCTTTTTGCTTGCTAGATGATGGCGTGGTGGTAAAGATTCTGGTGCTTGACATGGCAAACCAATATTAAAAGTGACTATGTGAATACCACTGCAAAGCAGATGATGCACACATAGTACTAACAAATTCAACCACAGGGGGACTGCTATACAAAGCTGAGGAGAGTCTCACTTTTCCAATATGATTTTACAAAACAATGTGTGAATTATTTACAACCAGCACTGAGTGCCAATAAATACATTCAATAGATTCATATAGTTTCCGAGTACGTCATAAATATGCGACAATTGTGTTTGAATGTGCTATCCATTTTTCTTAATCTTGCCAAGACTCTATATTTTGCCCAAACCAAAGTTATTAAGATGACAGCATTTGTGCAAATGGCCAGCCGTCAATGTCCCCTCCTCACGGTCATTTCTCTCTGCAGGCCTTGTGTCGCCCTTCTATCTAAACTTTAGAGTACGCTTCTTTATTTCTGATCCCAACTCTCTGCAACATGAACAAACGAGGTGAGCTCTTGCACTTGATCACTTTTTTCTGTCTTTTGTTATATGTATTCATGGTGAAGTGATGTGGGGATGGTTTCTTTTGGTCCTCGGTTTAGTGTTTAAAGGTTTGTTACACAAATTACAAATTATTGTAACAAGAATGTTTGAGTCAATTTAATAATACAAGGAAATCAGAGTGATGAGTTACAATTTGTGATAAATAAAGCTTAACAAGAATATTTTGCTAACAAATAGATCTGTCATATTTCCTCATGTTATTGTTGTGGTCTCTCTCAGCATTGGTACTGACAGGGAAGTTATTTTCCAGCAAGTGCTGGCTTGTCCATCCTCTTCTGTTGGAGAGCTGAGCTCCAATTTTGGCCTCTTTAAGCCCTTTTGAATCCAGGCCAACACCACAGGTGTTACTGTTTTTCCTCCAATTTTCCTCTCACCTGAATCCCCTGCAACTACTTGAATGTGGACACAGTAGTGAGTAGAGTCAATATACACTATGCATCATGTGCCATGATGACATACAGCAACAGTTGGCCTTCAAATCAACAAATGCAAGCTGGTCGGAAGGCTGCTGCGTGAAAGCTGGCAAAAACTCCTCAGGGGTGAAATTTTATTATGCTGGTGAATGACTGAATCAAAACGGAAAATGAACCTGGACAAATTATTGTAAATGCCAGTTGGTGATATTGAAAGTAAAAATGTTGAAATGTACATTCAAAAATATGGCAAAAAGTTTTATAGTAAATCAAAGTACCAAAGTATTTGTGTTTTTTTTCCCTGCAGGCACTTGTACTTCCTCCAGATCAGAAGTGATATCAGAGAAGGGAGGTCGGTCATCTCCACATTCGCCTGATCACTGCTGTTCATTTCCAGTCTGGTCTAATGTGACAACATGCAATCCTATGGTTTAATTGCAGGTTACAGTGCCCGCTGAGTGCAGCTGTGGTGTTGGCCTCTTACGCTGTCCAGTGTAAGTTTTCTCACCTCTCTGTGGAGACTTGCATGATGAATGACCTCAAAGTAACCATGAGTAATTCTCACTTTTGTGGGTGCTCTCCAGATGCTGTTGCAGATTATTTTCTGCTCATGTCTTTCCTTCACTGGCTGATTTTGTATTTCAATCACCTGCAGCTGAGAAGGGGGACAACAATGCTAACCTTCCACCTGGCTACCTAGCCAAGTGCCACTTCATGCCTGAACAAGATGAGGACTTTGTATCGAAAGTGGAAGAGCTGCATCCCCAGCACAAGTAAATAGATCAAGTCAATGTTGACTGCATCAATTGGCCACAACATCATGACCGCCTGCCGTTATTACATTTATTAGAAACTGTCAAAGCATTTGTTTGTGTATTCTATGTGAAGGCTTTTGTCATTAAATTTGTTTATTCACCTCCCCTATATGTCTGTCTGTCTGTCTGTCTGTCTGTCTGTCTGTCTGTCTGTCTGTCTGTCTGTCTGTCTAACCTGCTTGAGCATGTTGTCACTCACACCATATATTTTTATGAATTTCATTACTCATCACGTTGTGTTCATGTACTTTAAAGGGGTTTAAAGCAGAGTGAGGCGGAGCTGTGTTTTCTTAACACCGCCCGAACACTGGAGTTGTACGGCGTTGAGCTGCATGCTGCCATGGTATTTTACTGCTTCTCAGTATGGATGAGTTTATTCATGAAATTAGATGTAACTTTCTGAGCCCCACTCTGTTTTCCCTCCAGCAGGACACCAACAATGCCTCCCTGATGGTGGGCTTGGCCTCGAGTGGTGTTGCAGTATTCTGCAACATGATTTGTTCCAGTTTCTTTCCCTGGTGAGTGATTGGTAGAACAAATTGAAATGCTTATGGTGCTGGTTTTGCAGGTCCCCGGGGCATGCTGTTTTTAACAGACCCTCATTTCAATTTAGGGGCAACATCATCAAGATTTCTTTTAAGAGAAAACGCTTTCTTGTGCATTTGAAGCGTAAACATGTGAGTACTTCTTCTATAACTTTTTACAAAATCCCTACTGAAATGTAGTTCTCTCATGTGCTTAGATATTAAAATATTCTCTAATATCTGTGTAATCTAATGTGACAATAAAATCGAGAAGAGTGTTACATTGTGTAGAAGAGAACATGGCCTGACCGCTGTTCTTTGTCCCATCTCACCACAGTTGCTCTAGTTCTTATCGTGCTGTGACTCTCCTGCTGTTGATATCTTTGTTTATTGTCCTTGTGTATGTTGCAGGGTGAGACTCGGGACTGTGTAGTGTCTCTCACTCTTTCATGCCCAAAAACATGTAAGAACTTATGGAGGTCATGTGTGGACCATCACACATTTTTCAGCTCCAACAGAACAACCAGGAGCCTGAATCAGAATAGCAGCACTGTTCAAGCTTACAGAAAATTAATAACACAGCACCTGGGAATCAGCAACACTCACCCTGACAGGTCAGTTTGCATTAGCTTCAATTATATTCTATATATATATAAATATATTTTCAATTTTGTTGAACTCTGTAGTGGTCCTGTGTGCCACCGTGTTGTTGGAGGAATGGTGTGGAACCCTGCTGTGAAGCGATCATTATCATCTGAATGTCTTGAGACAAAAAGTCTTCCATCCAGATCACCACCAACTACACCCAACTGGTATATGGGGCTGAATTGATCTTATAAAATGGCTTTGTTTATGGGCTAAACTTGATCATTACATTCATCAGGCGAAGTCCTAGAATTCGGCATGGCATCCGGAGAAATCGTCCCTCTTCCATGGAGCTGTCCAACGATCTGAAAGACATGTCTGAAGGGGAAGACGTTTTCTACACATACAGGGCGTCGGTCAGTAGCAGCAAGGACGGTGATGAAAACACCTCACCAAATCAGTAAGGAAATGTAGAGCACCATGGACAAAATTAGTCCTTTTTGATCTTTCAATCATTTGCATGTAATAGAATTCTGTAGTGGTTTCAGTTTGAACTGAGACGTGCTGGTGTCAAGTGGTTAGCTAAGTGTGAGTACAAGTATGTGTACAAGTTAAATGATGCTATCATGAATGTGTTGCTGGATGTGGAGTGCTGTTAAAAATCGGTTGTTGAATCAAGCCAAATAGCACTTTCAGCTGAATTCATAGTGCTGTTTAGGCCTGACAAGTTCATACCTGTCTTTGTTTTTGCCAATGAAATGAGCTCCTCATATACTGCTGCACTGGTGAATATTCCAAACTACTAACTGGTGCATGTGTCGCAGGAAACCGTTTCAGCAGGGCCATTTCACTGCTGTACTCAGACACCATAGCAACTACACTGGAAAGATTTGAGCCTAGAATGGCTGTCTACGTGAAACACTTTTATGCACATCCTCCTCCTCATGTATATAGTATATAACAGAAGTTTACAGACACACAACACTTTTTTTTCTCTCTGTCTGAAGTTAAATCAGATTAAATGTCTCCTGTTTCAGGTCAGTTAGCATTACCAAAATTATTTCATTTTGCTAAATGCCACAATAATGGGTGAGTATATTTTAGAGTTCTTTTTTTATTTGTTCTTTGTCTTCAAGGTCAAAAGTTTACATACATTTTCTTGGTATTTAATAGCATTGCCTTTGAACTGCTTGACTTGGATCAAACGTTTTGGCTAAGCGTTCACTAACTTCTGGCATTACTCTGCTGGAATTATGGGCCATTCCTTCTGACAGAAGTAGTGTAACTGACTCAAGTTTGTCAGTCGTCTTGCTCGCACACACCTCTTCTAATCTCCCCACAAAATTTCGATGAGATTCAGATCCAGGCTCTGTGATGGTCACTCAAAGACAGTGACCTTGTTGTCCTCAAGCCACTTTTTAGCAGTATGCTTAGGGTCATTGTCCATTTGGAAGACCCAACTTGTAGCTTCCTGGCTGATGTCTTGGCATATTGCCTTCATATTTCGCATATTGTCGTGCGCGATGCCGGGCTGCTACAGGTACAAGCTCGTAAGTACGGGTGGATGTAAGTCGAGCAGGTGAAAAGTCGGATGTTGCTTGTATAAGCATTTTGGCACTTTAGGATACCAAGTGCCACACGTAAGAAAACCTTCAACCACATCTGTTTTAATCTTGTGCAACATTATTATTAAATAGAATGAGAATTAAATTAATATCCTTCAGCACTGTTGGGGGAAACACTGATATGGTTGTATGGTTTTCACTGATACACAATGACTGTACAGGATAACAAAACAATTTTTTTAAATGTTAAAACTAGAAGTGACATTAAGTCTAAGACAGGTGATCAAATACTGTTTTGCAAAGTCTCACTTTAAATGTGTTGATTTTAATGTGTATACCCATCATTGTGTGACTGCACTTTTGGGCATTTTATTAAGTGGAGTCCACTTTTAAATATGCAGTTAATTAGGTTAATGTAGTTGTGACATTTTGTTATTTTTACTGTTCGCTAGGATTGATGACGCTTCACTGACTGAAGACAGTTTTGGAGATGAAGATCAATTTAGCAGCCTCGAGTACAAGAAGACGGTCAGTTTGAAAACAATGCGTAGTAATCTAGGTGGATATTTCTGCTGAAATGTGTGTGTGTGTTCAGGGGACACTGAATGATGGAGATCTGCTTCTCATACGCCTAGCTCCGGATCAGGATGGAAAGTTTGGCTTCAATGTCAAAGTGAGTGTTTCTTAGTCACTCAGGGTGAGGTCTGCTTTAAGGTTTCTGCGCTCACATTTGATGACTCGACTGTTACAATGTTACATTTCCTCACTCCTCCTAGGGTGGGGTGGATCAGAGGATGCCTCTAGCCATATCCCATGTTAAACCTGATTCTCCGGTAAGCACAGATGTCTTATGAAGTGTGAAACGGTGCATGTGACCTGGTGTGACGTAGCAATGCAAACACGTTTTCATGGAGATGATATATGTAATGACAACCCAGCGTTTCTAGGCAGGTCGATGTGAGCCAAAACTCTTGGAGGGAGACTTGGTGGTGCTCATTAACGGCCGAGACATTTCAGAGCACACACATGACCAGGTTGTCATGTTCATTCGAGCGAGCAGAGAATCTCACTCCAGAGAGTTGGCACTACTCATTAAACGTAAAGGTTTGTAAAGAAAAGTGCTGATGCATGGGATCAAAGTGTGCTCTCCTCATGACTTGTCTCATCAAATATCCCTCATGTCTCCCAATGTCCTTGAACTCCAGGTCCAGGTCGTCCTGCCGTCCTGCTGCAGCTTCCTCCGGCCCTGACTCTCAACACCCAATTACAAGGGGACAAGCCACATTCCCCCAGCCAGTCTGAGCAGGTCATCACACTTGAGGAGTCAATGAAACAGCTGGATAGAGGAATACAGTCTGGAACGCACTGTTTTCATTTTGAGGTATTTTAAAATGCAAGGGGGCGTTCAAGAGAAAATGAATATTTTAAAGTGCAATCATACAAACTCAAATATACAAATGTATGGTCTTTGTTGCATAATGCCTTGTCAGTTTAGTCGGGCATCATAAGTTGAAATCTACTGGACTTCCAGACTATAAGGCTGCTTTTTTCTCACGCTCTGAACCCAGCATCTTAAAGAACATGGATTTTTACAGGCAAATGAGCCACAGGTGTTTTGTTTACATTTAAGCGCTCAATGCGCTGTTTTCGCCCCATGTGTATTACTCCTGGCCACTTCTCCAGTGTTCCCAGGAACAGCAGAAGTGGCCAGAAGTGATGTCCATAAAGCGCTTCAATATTAATAAAACACTAGTGATTTCATTGCTAGGATGATGCACGCTCGCAACACAATCACTTTGTTTTCATCATTAGTCAGTCTTGATGCTTGCCCCTTTTTCAAAACTAGTTCATAAGTGATATTCCATATCCACACAGAATTCACTGACCTTTCTACAGCATACGGTTGTACTGGCGGCTTTTAGACAAGTGTGTATGGATGTGCATTCTTCTGCGCTGACATATACAACATTGAACCGTGTATAAAATACAACAAAAACAACAATACAACATAAACAACAACAAAAACATAAGTGTCAGGTTAACAATGCTAGTGCAGGTTAACGGCAAGAGTGCCAACTATTAAAGTGCAACTAGGAATGTAAGAGTTCCGCTTCCTGGTGGATGGCACTGTCCGTCAGTCAGCTGGTTCGGTCTGCAGACTTTGCAGACTTTCATCCTGATGGTATCAGATTGAAGAGGCTGATATGACAACATGCAATAAGACAAAGAAAAACTATAGCATGGGAAAAAATTGTTATGCTTTAAAGAGAAGCCAGTATTTTGATCTGAGATATTCGCTTACTCATTTTCTATCTAAACAGAATTTGTACCGACGGAAGCCTGGCATGTCACTGAATTGTGCTCGCCTCCCTGAAAACATGGACAAGAATCGGTATAAAGATGTTTTGCCATGTGAGTGTGTGTACCTAAATGTCACCCTCTTTGCGATCCACAATTGATGATGAAATATAAATGTTTTCCATTCAGATGATGCCACCAGGGTCACGCTGCAGGGCCAGGATGATTACATAAATGCCAGTCACATCACTGTAAGTATTCCGCAGACAAAGCAGACGCACATCTTTTTTTGTTCTGTGTTCGCACTGTTTGGTCTGTTTTACAGGTGTCACCCCCAGAATCTGGTCTTCGTTTACGGTATGTTGCAGCCCAGGGTCCACTGCCGCAGACCTGCTCTCACTTTTGGCAGACCGTCTGGGAACAGCATTGTCACACTGTCATCATGCTGACAACTCTGACGGAGAGAGGGCGGGTACATACAAATCGACTCCTGCTGTAATTATTGACATTTGAACTAGAAAAAACAATCAGATTGCTACATAGTATCCAGAGAACGTGTGAATGAGGTGATAAGTGAAATAAGTTTCAAGGTGACAAAGCCAAAGGTTTTTCAAGGTCTTCCTGAATAATGCTGCCTATCTCTCTCTTGTTGCCTAGCAACAAAATGCTGTCATTAGTTAATCATTCTGCTAATGTTTTCCACCACAGTTTGCTTTTTATGCTTGAGATGCACATGGAAAAACACAAGGACAAGTTAGCTTGCATCCTGCGACTGATACATTTTCTTTGTGGGTAAAATAACAGCATGGAGTTCACTTTCCTGTGAGTTGAGGGCCGCTCATGTGGTGCCACTTGTGACTGAAGAATGCGATATTATTTGGTCTCATTGCAGACTAAGTGCCACCAGTACTGGCCTCATCCCCCGGAAACAAAGGATTATGGCCACATGCAGGTGAAGTGCCATTCAGAAGAGTGTAACCTGGCGTATGTGACAAGACGGTTCACGCTGATCCACACACAGGTAGAGAAGGGTTTTGGTTAAGTATTTTTTGTTTACAAGGGCATGCTCAACTTCTTCTTTCACATGGGGCCCCTCTCGACAAGATGACTCTCACATGACACTGACATTTAACAGCTCTAATCGCAAGCTGAAAGATAAATGATCAACATCTTTGGATAATATTGCTGCCAAGATGTAGCTCATCAACACAGTGTTAAACTTGAGAGTGGTAGTTCATCACTTTAATTACTGCAGCAGTAATGCCTTAATCACATTTAATGTCTGAAAGCAGCAGGCAAATAAGCTACAGAACTTCACTCTGATGTCCCTTCATTCAGCCATTCATAGCTTTAACTGCTGTTACAGTAACCTGGCTGAAGTCAGGTTTAACACAAGACCTCTGCCATAAACTGTATTGTTTTCCAGTCTCAAATAAAAAATAATTACACTTCTACTATTAGTACAGCGCTTTAACGATTAGCTGTTCTTACAAGATCACCTCTGTAGAATTGCTATTATCTTTCAATGCTAAATGTCTTATTCACTCTGTACTGTGAAGGAGCTAGAGAAAGCAGTCTTCCACATATTCATCGTGCCATGTTGTATTCCATAGTCTACTGGGAAACATTGCAAAACATGGAACTGTGCACAGAGCCACTTGCTTCTGTTTAGTGAGGTTCACTATTAACCATTGAATTGAAGGGAATGCAATAGCTTGTACGGGATATCACAATGATAGTATCCAACCAGTTGGGCCGAGGAAATGTAGTGAAATGTGTGGGAAATGTGTATCATAAGGAGTGAATGTTGCAAGTCCCCCAAAAATGACATTAGTTACGTCCACTTACTGAAAACCTGTACTTAATTATTAAGGTTAAGGTATTCATACATGGTGCTCTCAACCACTGCTATTGATGGAAGCTTAATTTTCTGTTTTTTCTATTTTCTGTCCTACAAAGCCTTCGAATGTAAAAGGTGGAGGCGTGTTTTAGTTTAGTCAAGCTGCATTTCATTTATTTTGTGAAAAGGCTGCCACCGTCAGTTTTTGTCTTCTTGAAAAGCAAACCAGTCGCGCAGCTCCTAATCTAACTGCTTTCACATTACAAACCGAGTAGTTTCATTGGTGCCCTGCTTCAAAGACACCCTTTTATTGAACACGCATTCACGACTTCAACTCAGCAATGCGTTGATAGTGTTATCAGTAACGCTGTAACTGCGGTGCAGTCGTCTGGCAAAAATAAATTCAGTTCCTATTCTGCCCACTTTTTCAATGCTAAATTATTCATATTCAGTGATGCTTTTAAAGAAACCCTGTGCTGTTCTCTGCATGTTCAAATATATTTATAACTATCACTCATGGTTAAACACAGCACAGTTCGAATGCCACTATTGAAAGAGGGTGGATAATTGGGCTTTAAATGACATACATGCTGTATGAAGCGCCTACACTTTAGTGCCCTGTCGTTGCCATATGCCTGGTAACATTGGTCACCACAGGCCACAGGACATTAGAACAGCCAAAACACAGTTGTCGTCATGTGGGTTGGCTCTTGTGGGTTGCTTGTGTGCCTATGGTTGGATGTGCAAATATCCTTGCCTGTGCAAGATTTTGACGTGTGTCTGACAGGCGATTATGTGCCTGAAAGATGTCATGCATTTCCACATAGCTATCAACAGCGAGCAGGTAAATGTGCCTTTACTCAAGCAAGTGAAAAGTATGAATGCACACTCTGCAGCGTGGGCCCATCTGTTCCTCTGTCGGAGCGAGTTATTCCCCGCATGGACCCAGAGGGCACATACACATGATCAACTCTGCTATCCTTCTTTTTTGCAGCTCTAGTCTTCTCCTCCCTCCATTGTACATCCCACTGCGTCACTGTGCACCTCCTAAACTGGTGACAACCCATGGTCACATGCACTTCAGTTGTGTCTGCTTTTCCCTGGAATTTCTTTTATAATCTTGAGCATGATTATGTTTCCTTAAAAAAAAATTACTTTATATGTGTGTACCAGCGGGGTGAGGAAAGAGCTGTCACACATCTGCAGTACGTGGCATGGCCTGACCATGGAGTACCTGATGACCCTTCAGACTTCCTACTGTTCATCAACTCGGTCCGGGCGAGAAGGAAGGATGATGAGCCACTAATGGTTCACTGCAGGTAACCCACATAAACACAATGTAATTCAGTCCAAACTAAGCTTCTTAAAATATCTTCTATTTGACCTAATGCTGTTTACTGGATCTACTAGCGCTGGAATCGGACGGACAGGTGTTTTGATAACCATGGAAGCAGCCCTGGCACTTGTGGATCAGGGTCAGCCAGTGTTCCCACTAGACATTGTGAAGACCTTGAGGGATCAGCGAGCCATGATGGTACAGACCACGGTACGACACACTGCCTGTTTCTTAACTGATGCTCTGTCACCTGAGGTGACATTATTCTTACACATCATGACTCATTCAACATTGTAAACTTACATTTTTAGTTTTATTAGAAATAGTAAAAGGAATCTGAATGTTACTGCATAGAAAATAGCAGTGAGCGAGTCTATTATTTTGTTTTTTTTCTTAATTTTAAGTTAAAAATGGTTATTAATAGGGGAATTCATCTTGCTTGCGTTACTTATTTACACCAGATAGTGATAACAATATCAGCAGCTGTCAGTTATTTATGCAGGAAAAAAAAACATGACTCATAATATATTTTTTACCCTCTGATCTTTCATTGAATTCCCTGTATCTGCTTCAATTTTTTTGATGCATGTAAGTTGCCAGATTCATTGCTGACATGGTCAGTCTCTGTCTACAAAACAGCATGTTGAATGTTGAAGGTTGAAGGTGTCATGATATTGCCATTATAGGTGTACATCAAAATCAGCACTGATTAGGGGTGTAACAAAATACTAACCGTACGAATCAATACGAAAGGTGAAACAAGGTCCACAATGCAAAAAACAAAATTAAACATAACATAAAATATAAATTTTAAAAAATATCACCAAATGGAGATATCGCAAATAAGTTGGTGGTCACAGTGTGACCTTGTGGTTGTGTTAAAAATCCATTTAACACAAAGATTTATAATGCAGGATTGATTTTGAGGATTTGTACTTCATGAAAGTCCACTGAAGTAGAAGTTTGACTGACTAGCAATAATTACATTTCATTGTGAACCACAGAGCAAAGTAGAATTAGGAAACTGCAGTAAAATATCTCCAAAGTCAGTCATGTGAGAGATACTACCTTGAGCTCTCATCTATGCTTTGGCAGATCTTTGTAAAATATTTGTACATTTCAAAAGCTTCCCACTTAGTATTTTAAAATTAGGCTACAGAGTAAAAATACTCGACTCACATTTAATGTGAATAATCCATTTTAATGATGATTTGTTGTTGCTTGGACAGACAATTGATACATTTGCATACAATGTCCATAAAATTTGGCTTGAATTTAAAAAAAGGAACATTCCAATAGAATAATTTACATGAATAAAGAAATTAAATGGAAAAGGCATTTTGACTCACAGGAAGGAATTCATGACCTCCTTTGTTTTGAGTCGTGGTCTCGTCTACTGTCTTCTACTCATGTTTGTTGTCTAGCCACCGGCACAAGAGCTCTGTGTTTCAGGACTCAAGCACAATGGAGATTTCTGAAAATTATTTTTTATATTTTAGTTTGTGTTTCTTCCAATTTTGTATCCTTTTTTGTGGCACGGAATTACGTATTAATACTGACCATGTGGCCCAGATTTGGACCCCAGGCTTTAAGTTTGATGAATGTGTGGCGGAGTATCTGCTCTGCTGCCACAGTAAATCCAGCTCTAGGTTTTTTGAGGGCTCATGACAGGATGATGCTCATCGCTGTGATAAATAATGTTAGAAGTCAAATGCTTTTGGGAGGCCATCAGAAATGCATTGGTTAGAAAGACCCACAGGAACAATCTGATGCTGTGTGGAGTTTTCAGCTAGTATAGAGTATGTGGGATATGATGCAGATGTAGGTTGACCCTGTCTGAGTGAAGGATGATTGACATTGCACTTGTTAGTGGTGTGGAGAAATTCAACTGTCACAAGATGTGATCACTGACTGCCATACCCACAAGGCAAGTCTTCATTGCTGAGGTCTTCTAGACCAGGACAAACTTTCTGTCACAGTTGGGCTAGAGGTGCTATTTTGGCGCCGACATCATCATACATACCCTGTTTAGAATTGTTGTTATGTAGAGAGAATTTCTTTGTACATTTTTTGACATTTTGTGAGTCATTTAATTGTTTATTGTTGGTGATAGTAGCATTACATATAAAAGCTGAGGGCGGAAGCCTCAGGGTTGGTCTTTTAGGGAGAGGGAATTCTGTTGGAAATTTGACAGCCCTCATGTCAGAAGCCTAATGCTCGGTCAGCGCGGCTCCGACGATCTTCCCTTTTTTAGAAATGTCCCTCAGGCATTTCCCTCTGTGATGTTTTCATGCTGATGGAACACGTCTTCAGGTTTCACTCATTTGTTTGTGTGTCAGTCATGGAAAAATATGCACATGCAGGCATGCACTGAGGCAGGCTTAGCATCTCTCTCCAACTTTCGGGAAACCATTTGCTAAGGTTGGCAGTTTGTGGATAGAGAAGAATGTTGCTGATACTATCCTGTAAATGAAGTGTGATTTTGTGTGTGTCTTATAGTCCCAGTTCCAGTTCATTTGTGAGGCTATTCTTCGAGTGTACAAAGAAAAACAAGGCTCCAGAGCACCATTGTCCAAACCAGGGACAATCATACCAGAGCTGCCTCATCTCAAGTGATTATCCAGCGTGCTGTGTCATATCGTCCGGATCAGAACACAGACTGGACAATGAGACGCATCAGTCCACCACTGTTGGTGACAATCTTATACCTAGTCTGCCTTAGATCAATTCTCAAGGAGCCAACAAGATTCTTGGAGTGAGCTGATTATAGCTGTCCACGAAGCCTCTCAGGATCGTGCCACAACTTGTTTGACGGCTAGATTCTCTTGGACTACCAGGATCCATATGTTCTGAGAAAAAAAAAAAACTTGTTCATGTACGTTAACTTGCTACCAGTATACTTTTCCTCGTAAATTATTAAGACACTAAATAAACACCTGATTTATACATGTCTGTCTGTTCTGTCATTCATTTCAAGCAATGCAAAACTATCTTTATTGGATTGAAATTTCTCTGACGTGATTTAGCTTCTTACTGAAGACATGAGGAGCTGTGTCATCTGTCAGTGACTTGATTCAAGTAATCTAATAAAGCTGTGTGATTGATACTTGCTTTCCACCGCATTGTACACTTGTTTATATAAGTTTATTATATAATGCTAACCCAGATGCTAGATATTCTAAAATGTCGGTCACGAGTGGACATAGAGTAAAGGTAAGGAGACAAACTGAATCTTGTGTGATCGATAGTGCAAAGGCAAGTTTCGTGGAACTGTAGTGGGCCCAGTTTGTGAATATTCTCCTCAATTGACTACAGGTTGCTTATAATATTTAGCAACAATTTTATAATAGTGAGGAATAAAAGATCTGTAAGCCACACTGCCCACGTCATCTTGAAATGTTACAACATTACAGCCATTTCAGTGAGAAAAAGATGGAATGAATGATGCAACAACAAAGAAAAGTGTGATGGAAAGTTCTATTCCTGTTTTGTGAATGAATCCACTGTACATACTATATATATATATATATATATATATATATATATATATATATATATATATATATATATATATATATATATATATATATATAACAGCGTTTCTTATGACATGGATATCTGAGGTATTTTAGTAATAGTATTTATTAAATAAATTCTAATTTTACACATTTTTCATAAAATACTTTCCTTACAAGACAAAATTTACAAAAAGCACAACTCAACAAAGAAATTCGAAAAGAACTGATACAGTTTTGCCCCCAAACAGTTTGTAGTTGTCCTGTCTGCTTTTGACAGGAACTACAGTGCAGAGGAATACAGTACTAGCAATGCGAGCATATGTGTGAGAGAATGCATGTGCAGCCTTGTAATAATAATCGTTATTAATAATCTTGTGCAGCAATGTGGGGCAGGGCTCTGCGCTTTCGGCTCAGTTGACCAGTAGGGGCACTGTTTCCTCTAAACTACACGCACAGAAGTTTGTTCAGGCTGTGTGTGTACGCATGCGCAGGAGAGGCTGTTTGTCCAGTTTCTCTGGTCGACTTTTACCTGTGAGGTAGTTTCGGTTCGCAGCTGGGACCAAGACCCGACAACAAGTCGGAACCAGAACTTCCCACCGCCGTCCCGCTGAGCCGAAGACGTATTTACACGGGAGTCGCGACATCGAGCGCGGCAGGCGGAAGGTGCTGCTGGCAGGACTGAGCAGGAGGTGACACTTCTGGATGGTTGGAAATCAACCGGTTGAAGCCTGGGGGGGTCCACATGCGTGACTTTCATTAGTATGCGCCTGGAGTCCCGGAGCTGCAGCCGGAGGACGGAGCGGCAGTCCTGAAGCCTCCACTCCCGCTGAGTGACTTCGCGCCCCGGGGAGGACGACACCAAGGCTACTGAGGCTATAGCTGTCTGGACCAGGAAGATGATGGGATTTCTCCGTAGGACGTTCAGCCGGCGCTCACGCCTCCAATACCGGGAGAGAGACGAGCGGGACGGTAAAGGTCCTGGAGGAGGAGGAGGAGGTGGCGGGGTGACTGGGAACCCCCTGCTCCTGGCACATCAGCAGCAGGTCGTCCATGCTCCCGCTGTGGTGACCGGTGGGTCGTCTGTCCACATCCCGGCAGCCGGGACGGCGAGGAGCACCATCACATGCCGGGTCCTGCTGCTGGACGGCTCGGACGTCAGCGTGGAGCTGCCTGTGAGTCCCGAGCGCCTGTGTTTATATTGGTCCAGTGTCAACAGAGTCGACACTCATGTCCCCGGACCACGCGAGGGTTTTATCGACAGAAGTGACCTCATTTTTAGTCCAGGGATTCTGATGCTCAATCACAAACACGTGTTGTTCTAAGGTGTCATTCCAGTCATGCACATTATTCAGCTATACTTTTTGAAAGTGTCAATCAGCTGAGGTACGTTGACATAATGTTGAGTTTCAGCCTGTAACGTTACAGTTGGTAAAATGTGTTCAATGGATGAGGGACACAAACTTAAATTCTATTGCATTTTGGCTTAAAATATATTATCACTTTGAAGATTATTAAGTAGAGTTGAGGTCAGCGTCCCTTCCCTCACCAACACGCTTCAATCACTAACTGCACTAAAAACAATTACAGCAAACATGTGCCTTCATGCCACAAGCTAAAAACCTCTTGAAAGTTGTCGGGACATTTGACACATTAACTTGCTCATAGCAATGTTGTAGTGTCCTAGTGTAGTCTACTCTCATCTTCTGACACCCAGGCCTCACTGTGGACCACAAGTGACCCTTCGTAAACATTTTCAAAGGTTTTTATCTTTTACACTTGTAAAGTCATTTTTATAATAGTAATAATAATAATAACACATGTTCATACATATGTGCTATTTAATTGTGATGACCTGCAGCAGTTGGGTTCATGCTCACCACTAGGAATGAGGCCAATGCTGTTGTCATTCCATTAGCATTCAACACGAGCACTTAAACTGTGAAAAAAATGTGAGGGCTTCATTTTGTATAACTGAAACACTTGCATCTGCGCTTCTGCTAGGAAACTCCAGCTCAGTGCAGAAATACTGTATAAACTGCAGTTACAAACTGAGTGGTAGATTGTGTTATGGTACAGGATGGAAAATGTCCTGAGGCAAAACAAAAAAAATGCTTTCATTTGCTCAATTCTACCTTATCGGTAAGAAGTTGTTTTGTTTTCTTTCAAATGTGGGAGAGATTTTCTCAGAAACAGTGAAGAGGAGAGGCGTTTCTCAAGAATCCTGGCTCTTCTGTAGGAGACTGGTCTGATTTTAGGGTTAACACAGGGTTAGAACTGTGTGAATATTCTTGTTCTCCTTAAAACACTTTTTTGGATCAAGC
This sequence comes from Synchiropus splendidus, assembly GCF_027744825.2. Taxonomy (NCBI): domain Eukaryota; kingdom Metazoa; phylum Chordata; class Actinopteri; order Syngnathiformes; family Callionymidae; genus Synchiropus; species Synchiropus splendidus. The sequence goes on from NC_071348.1 coordinate 14,887,017, forward strand.
TGTACTTAAAGGCGAAACAAAACTGTTTGAATAATTTGTCATTTAAACAAAGTTTAATCATAAAAGCAAATGAATGAATAGCTCAAACAGAACACCTCTGACAACATGTTCAAAATTTAAAACTGCAGAAAGATGTACAGCTACAACCATATTGTAGGAATTATCACACTGATGCTGCGTCATAGTTGTCAAAATCCTTCTTCTGGTAACCTTGTGAGTTACAGACGACTGAGAAGCATCCCCCAGTCATACACTTGTGTTTGCTTTACTTACCCCTTCAGCAAACCATAGTCACATTTGTTTGGCTTTAAATTCAACTCCACACTCGCTTGATAAATGTTTGCAGCAATTTATAACTAAGTGTAATTGTTCAGGCAAACAAATGACACTGAAAAGCCTTGTGCCAAAGTGAGATGTAGCAATCCAGAGTAAAGTTTTGGTCCACCCTCCACAAGGACTCATTGTATCGTATTAAAAGGCCTATGCTCTATGGTAAAGTTTGCCCGTAGTAATTGGATAGAAGAACAGTATGGTGCTCTCTCTCTTACTTCCTGTTATACATGTGATTATTGGCCTGCTGCTTTGAGTCTCAGATAGGTGACTTCGATCCTAGCAGTAAGGGAGAAGCCCTACTCAGATTCTCTTCTGAACCCTGCAGGGAATCGACTCATGGATAGGACTGGATATGGTCAGTACACCCTACCCAGGGGCATATCGGGGCCCACATCTTGAGCCAGGCCTCTGTGTTGGGCCCGTCGGCGAGCGCCACGTGGCCGGGTGACACATGTAGGCTGTGGGCCGTGGAACTACAGACTAACTATTTACTCTCAACAGGGTGCCTGGGACTATGACCTGCCACTCTGCATGTGCTTTGTGGACTTGGAGAAGGTGTATGATCAGGTGCCCAGGGACAAGTTGTGGGAGGTGCTCTGGGAGTATGGGGTGCAAGGCTACTCATTGAGGCCCGTTCAATCTCTGGATTAGTGGAGCAGGTGTTGTTTCAAGATCAATTGGTTGATCTCCGATGTGTTTCAGGTGGGGGTTGTTGTCCAGCAAAGCTCTCTATTTACCGGTCAGTCTTCATCCCAACTTTCACCTATGGTCATGAGCTTTGGTTCTCGAAAAGAACGAGAGCCCTGATAGAAGCAACTGAAATAAGTTTTCTCCACCTTGTAGGTGTCTTCCTTAGAGATAGGGTGAGAAGTTCTGTCACTCGGACTAGGAGTAGAGCCGCTACTTCTCTGGGTTGAGAGGAGTCAGTTGCCGTGGTTCAGCTTCTCATGAGGATTCCCCCTAGACACCTCACTTTGGAGGTGTTTCAGGCATGACCAGCTTGGAGGAGAGCGAGGGGTCGACTCGGGATCAGGTGGAATCTGCTGTTCCAGATGGTGTCACGATCTGACACTTCATCAGTTTGCACCCAATGATTATGGCACAGTATTCGAAAATAGAGCAAGCCACTCTCTGCTTGTTCTCATGAACCATCTTTCTGGACCCTTTTGCTCACTCACAGTCTGAATCTCTTATTTCCCCCCATATGCTTCTCTTCCTCTGTGGTCCCTCTGTGGCCTGCCCCTCATCATCTTAGTCGTTCACTCAGCCCTCATCATCCTCTCTGAGCTGCATCAATGTCTTCCTCCCTCTCTGTCACCTTCTTTCTCTACTCCCCAAGCCCCTGATCTGATTTACCACTGTGGGGACTCTGTGTCACAGACGAGTGTTTCGAGTGCATAGGACGGGTGGGTGGCATGAGGAGAGAGTGTGTGGGCATGTGTGCGAAAGTGCTTTCTTGGATGTGTTCATTTTTGAAGGTTGCATGTGTCACAGAAGCTGCTGCATGCATGCGTCACCTCCTGAGGCTGGGTGAACACAGAGCGGGTCATCAGATTTCCTTCTTGCCCTGCTACTGGGAGATCACAGCAATGAAATGAAGCTGCTGCTTGAACAAGTGACGCCAGTTGTCAGACGGGTGGTTTAGTCACAGGAGTGCTGGGGCAAGTCTGCTCTTGCGTCGGCGTTTGCCCACAGGCAGTGAAACAGGTGCGCTGAACTGCCACCTACGACATTGTTAGTCTTCACTGCAGAACAAAAACAAGTGGACTATACACTTCCTTGGCGCTTCCTTGTTGTCACTTATGACATTTTCGGGCAGTCTCACCGAGTGTTCTGTTTTACATTCTCTGATACTATAACTCTTCTGTTTCCTCTTTTATCATGTTGGAAGAAGAGTTATTGAGCTCCAAAGTTCACTGTGATCAGCTGTTCACCCACACCTAGTCAGAGTTACATTTAAGATAGCTTCAAGTGCTAGAGAACTTTCAGTCATTCAAGGGATTTAAAGTCTCAGACTGCCAACAATAGACATGTTTGAAAGCTATGTCCTGTTTATAAACCAACAGAAATTAAAATGCAAGTTACAATCCCTAATTGGTGGGTAAAAATAACCATGGAAACCTGGGAGATAAACATTTTTTGTGTCTTTGCTGCAGACCTGGGCTGTTGAGGGAAAATTTTATTGAAACTGTTACCAAAAATAAGTGAAAAAAATGGCTATATGCAGATTTCCGCCACAAATAAATGAGCTAACTTAAATGAGAACCACACCATCAGAAAAATCTGTCTTTAAAGATGAAATATCACATGATCACACGTATTAAAATGAAGTGGTGAGACATAACACAGAAAATCCCAAATAGTAACATTATAATTCCTGAAGTCTGTTGCTCACAGAACCTAAGTCACGCATTCTGACCGGACATATGAATGAGAATAGCTGCAGATTGGAATCAGATTTATTTCTCATGATTAAAAACTAGCATTTTCACTGTCACCAATGCAGTGAATGACAAAACATTCCCCTCTGTTTCTCTGTCACTTCTTGGTTGGCTGCATTCAGTTCCATTGTTTCTTGTTTTTTAGCGGGTGGGCTGAGGCTCTGCCACAGTTTAAAATATCCTTGCGGTAACCCTGATGTATATTGGTATTATCTCACCTCCTGTCAAACACTTTTGTGTGAGGTGTGAGGGGCTCTGTGAGGAGGTCAAGTCTGAACCACCTGTCCACTGGATGTCTAAAGAGAAAAGGTGTTGATGGATGATAGAGGGATGCCCAAAGTCTTCACTGCTCTCTGTTTAGATGCAGCCCAATATCTGAGAGTTATTGAGTTGATGTGGTGTTATCCCTTAAGTTCCATACAGTCATATAACGGGTTGAACAATCATACCTCAGATATTATACATATATAAAAAGACAAAAAGGCAGGTGTATATTTCTCAGGAGTTTGTTTGAGGTCTAGATGCAGCGCAAGCAGAAACCTCTGCCCCACAAATATGAGGATTGGGATTCGGTGTCAGGCACAGTCACCAAAACTCCAGCGTGGAGACTCATATTCCCTGCAGATCGGATTCCTGCAACAAAACTTGTCCACTCCCAGCAGCCAGGAGATAATTTCCCTTTTGTGCTTTTTCATAGAGCAAGTGCAAAGGCCAGGACCTTTTCGACCAGATCATGTATCACATTGATCTGGTGGAGACTGACTATTTTGGACTGCAGTACATGGACGCAGACCAAGTCTCTGTGAGTATGAGTGTCCTGTAAACAAACAACCTGTCCTCACTTTCTCCAGCGCCTCAGACCTCTTTTTAATTCTGCAGCACTGGCTGGACATGTCCAAGCTCATAAAGAAGCAGATCAGAGGTGAGTTCATCTGAGGTCACTTTCCATGAAGGCAGACTTGTGTTTTGAAAGTGTGCATTGAAGTGCGAGTCCACGTGGAGGCAGGTGAGTAGGGAGCAGGTGGCACTTCATCAAATGTTGACATGGTAATTAGCATTTGCATTAGGAGCCGTACCCTTGTTTGCTCTGCAGCCTGTAACATGGGAAAGGAGAAGAGATAAAGAGGCGCAGAGGGAGGGGCAGAAGTGCTGAGCTGCCTTGAGTGCAATGGAAATAGAAGAAAACCACTAATGCAGACAAATTATCAAGGCACTGACTCTGTTTCGTAATTGTGTTTTATAGCATGTTATGCTACCTTAGCTAATGTCTGCTGATGGATCAAGCTAAATTAATTTGTTTAAACTTCAAATATCAAAAATTGAAACTTTAAATTGACATTTTATTTGATTGAGCTTTTTTCTTTGGGTCCGATTACAATGTATCCCCACTTTTCCTTGCCACAGTTGGTGCCATTGCATCTTGTAATAAATCTCCATGTGTTTAGACTGTTGGAGGAAACAATAAGGTTGGCAGTCACCCTTCTTACTGTGAGGTGTTAGCACCAGCCTGCACCCTTTTTCTGCTTTTGCATCTCTGAAACACTATGTACTGACCACTGCACACTTATATTTACACCGGTTATATCTGGATTCAGTTGCATTTTAATCTCATAAATTGTTATTTCACTCTGCATTCCCTCCATTGTTTAAGTTTCTGTAAGTCTGGCGTCATTTTGTGGAGGCTCTGTGGAAATGTCATTGTCATTATGTTTCGGAAGATTGCTGATATAACTTGGTAATCATTCTGAGCTGTTAAGATTTGTGTTGTAAATCTATTTCCAATTCTTGTTCATCATTGTCAGTGGGAGGATTAGTGGACCACTGCACATTTTGAAAATGTATTGTTGTCAGGTACATGATTTGGTGGTTCTCTCAAGGGAAATAAGCAATATTCTGCCCTGAATGTTCTTCCGGATTTTTAATGACTAGCTAAAGGCAACATAACGCCGCCAGAGCTTTGCTTTTTTTGTTCCGAAATGTTTCAAACTGAAGAAGCTGTATACTCAACGGAGCGAAGAGCAGACTCACATTTTTAGGAATTTTTAGGATGGTGGGTTCGCTCTGTGTAATGAGAATGATTGGAAGGACATTGTCACATATCCCAAAAACTTCATGCTTAAAGCGATGGGTTTTGGCATTCATTTGTAGTGGTGTGGCTCTTAAACGTGTTTCATTTAAAATACCATGCGCCAGCAACTACTGACAAGACATGATTTCCTTCTGTGTTTCAGACGGTCCCACCTTCAGATTGTTTTTCCGTGTGAAATTCTACTCATCAGAACCAAATAATCTCAGAGAGGAGTTTACCAGGTAGAAATTGCATCCCTGTGTGTATCAATATGTCACACACACACACACACACACACACACACACACACACACACACACACACACACACACACACACACACACACACACACACACACACACGTGATAGTATTTCTATCCTTGTGGGGGCATTGTGAGATTTCTCATTGACATAATGCTTTCCCCAGCCTCTCACCCAAACCTAACCATCCAAAACAAATGGCTCACCTTAACCACGAATCTGTACCAAACCTAGAGCTAGTCATAAAGACCCAGTTATTTTGAAGTCTTCATCCTCAAATTGAGGCTCAACCTCGTGGAGGCCAGCCAAATCTCCCCACAATGTCCCTAGAAGGATAGTGTTTTGTCAAGAATTTGTCCCCACAAAGTCGGATAAACAAGGTACACAGACACACTCATAGATCACTATGTTGAACTTGAATGGGGGTCTGAGACTTAGGAACGTTTGTGTGCGTGATGTGCTCATGTGTGCATGCGTGTGTGTGTCTGTGTCAGAGACGAGGAAACGCCTTCGATTCATCTGGTGATTTATTACTTTTAACAGACTCCCCTTTCTTTCTTGCAGGTATCTGTTTGTGTTGCAGCTCAGGCAAGACGTTCTGTCCGGCAAGTACGTTGCAATTTTGACTTGTGTGGCGCCTTGTATTAAGATAACTCAAAATAATCCTTTATTCATCCAACAGTGTGTTCGCAGCACATTATGGTCAATATTAAACATTGAAAATATACATAGAGCAAAGAAACATCGAGTACTGAACTGTCACCTACACGTGGATTTCTCCTCCTCTCTCACGCAGCTCTCATTCTACCCTGTCTGCACTCTCCTTTTGAACTCATGGAGTCTGTTATTCTGAGTGATTGATCCCAAATACTTAAATGTGTCTGTTTTCACTTACTCTACTCCCTCACCTTCACAATATCAAAAAAATGGGTTGAGAGCTGATCCCTGATGTAATCCTACATTCGATTGGACAGCACACCTCACCATTGCCTCACTGTCCTCATACATGTCCTGCACAACCAGCACATACCTCTCCATTGCTCCTGACTTCCTCATATAGTACCACTCTTCCTTTATTGGATAACAGTTTAGATCTACTGTTAGCATTTAGCAATGGACTATAACTACATGCGGCCAGTAAGGCAGGTCAATAATAGGGAAAGTGTGACCTCAAACAGTCGTATGTAATCATGTGCCGCACAAACTCAGAGTCAATGTGCTTCCCCTCTTTCTGCTGCTGGTTCTATCTGGGCCACGAGTCCCCTGAGTGCCGATCTATTATAAAGCTCAAGATCAGGAACAGCAGAGGGCTGATTATTTTTGGAAGAGGGTTGCTCCGATCCTCGTTGACACTCAGGCACACACACACAGTCACTTTATCATGTTTGGACAGCACTAGATTGTGTCACACCAACAACAGGAATGCTCGCAATTCATGCAGCTCATCTCAACGTTGTCCTTCTGTCTGCTCTTCAGATTAAGATGTCCGTACGATGTCTCTGTGGAGTTGGCGTCTTATTGTTTACAAAGTAAGTTCACAAAGACGTTCAAGATGTTCTTCTGTTGAGTCACGCAAGCTTTACAAGTATATGAGGTGAATAAGGAATGTCCCTTCAATATGATGGTAGCAATGAATAGCTTAGATATAACAACATTTTATCTCTTAGCAAGAGCTTTTAATCATCAACTCAAATCTAGATCAATAGGAAGCAAATAGTAAGACGAACAACTCAAGAATTCAGTTTGAGATCATTCAAATAAAGCCCCAAAATTATTTTAAAAATAGGTTGAATGATGTGCTACATATTTGTATTAATTTGAATGGTTCTCCAGGTGAGCTTGGTGACTGTGATCCGCTGGAGCACTCACCCGTGCTCGTGTCAGAGTTCCGCTTCTCTCCAAAGCAGAGCGAGGCCATGGAGGCCGACATCTTCAGCTCATGGTTGGAGCTCAGGTGAAATTATTCTTTGAAGACACAACAATTACAGGACTTCCTAACCAATGGAAGCATGTTAGACAACCCAACGTATTCCATACTTTCAATCATTTTATTACTTCCGCTTTTCAAAGTCAAAGTTCCATACAGAGTCACCTATTTAGAAGAGATTTTAGAAAATTGATCGTTTGCTCCATTTGTAGTGCCATCATAGCTCAATAGAAATCATGTGATATATGATGCTTTATTATTTGTAATGTAAGTGTATGCAATGGGCCGCAACTTACTGAAATGTTGTCATGCCACATAAAATGACTTGGCCCACATTTGGCCTGATTTTCCTCCGCCAACATTTAGAGAGTTGGAATTTAGCTATCCCTCTAATGTGCCCTCCTCTTTCTCTGCCTCACTTTCCCTGTTTGACAGATTAAGGGATTAATCCCTGGTGGGTCTTGATTGATTCTGGGCAGTATTTAACCCAGCTAAAGTCTAATTTGCTCAAATCTCAGATTAGATAACATTTGCATACGTTTGAGCAAGATGGCAGGGATGGACCTGCGCTTTGTTCACTCCAACTTGGCGCTTCTTTTAGGTAGAACCTTAGCTACTTGTGAAGACTGAACCACAGAAGGAGTGAGTGTTAGCGTCTTCTGTGGCGCAGCTTCCACACAGTGCTATTTTGGTCGTGAAATCTGAAGATGGTATCTAATTGTCCATCAACAGGGGGAAGAGCCCGTCGCAAGCAGAAATATCGTTTCTCAATAAATGCAAGTGGCTGGATCTTTATGGAGTGGACATGCACTTTGTTAAGGTTTGTTTTGTACTCACATATGTTGTTCTTCAAACGATGACATCTGAAGGTGTCTCCAGGGAAGAGATGGAGGAGATTATGCACTTGGCCTCACTCCAACAGGAATCCTGGTGTATGAAGGGTCAAATAAAATTGGCCTCTTCTACTGGTGAGTCCCTGAAATTTCTTTTTGACTCGAGAAAAAGTATTAGAAAAGTCAGATTAATCGAACTTATCTTCTAAACTGTAAATGAGCATAAGAACTGTAAAATGTTTGTAGCCTCCATAACATTAATATCATGGAGCAATCATTAACATGCTTTTATCTTGGCACTTTTATGGTTATTTCAGTTGCGGGATTTAGACTCATTTGCTACTAGCAGGGATTATTTGAACTATTTGATTTAAGAACTATATGTAAGCTTTACATGACAATCTGGTTAGCTGGTAAAGCTATGAGTGTGTCATGCTAATTCACTATACCAAACATTATCACAGCTAGCTTTTTTTGTATGAATGAACATGAAATCATTATGTGTAATTTGCCTTATATCCATTAATATAATTTGCATTAATGAGGCAGAAATACTAACAAGCTATCAGGGAGAGCGCTAACAGCTTCAGTCCATCCCGAACACAATCTCGCAATGATAAAGTATCAGTGAAAAAAAAATTCCTGGATCCAATTGTCAATCTGGCACAAATGCTGAAAATGCCGTTGTCTCCCATTGTTTAGTAATCCTTAAAAAAACATTCTGAATTCAGGCGGTGATCCCAATCTCTCCCAAAATTGAATCATTTATACTTTGTCACAATTCACCTATTTCCTGAAAATCTCGTCCAAATCCTTCCATAACTTTTAAAGTTATATTGAACACTGACAGACAAGCACAACCTTATTGGCACAGGTAATAAATAAAGTCGAAATGGATGGTTAAGCCTTGCAGTGATTGGCTTAACCAGCACTAATGATTTGTAACTTTTCGGGTATACTATTTTATGACTGTAAAAGTAAAGATAAGCATTTTCTTTTTGTTCTCAGGCCCAAAATCACCCGTCTAGACTTCAAGAAGAGTCGCTTAACTCTGGTCGTGGTGGAGGACGACGACCAGGTATATGTAGCATATTAGTTTATGATTTCATGATGAAAAACAAGCTGAGCTTTTTTTATTCTGCTCATTCAGGGTCGTGAGCAGGAGCACACTTTCGTGTTTGAGCTTGCAAGTTCAAAAACCTGCAAGCACCTCTGGAAATGTGCCGTAGAAAGCCACGCCTTCTTCCGGCTGCGACAACCAACGACAGGAAAAACCAGCCGTAACGACTTCACAAGACTCGGTTCCCGCTTCAGGTTCAGGTAAAGCTCAGATCAAATAAGTGCTTATGGCCCCTGGTGGAGCCTGAATCTGAGCGACGAGGTGTCGCATGATACAGAGCCTTTATATCTATGGTTACTGTGTATCTATGGTTACACAAACCTGTTCCTATGGTGACTCAGATATTCACTTTGTATTGTTTGTTTTCTTGTGACTATTGGCAGTCAAACTCAATTCTCCTGCTTAAAGGGCACTTTCTGACGTCACTCATCGCTTGTGTTTGTCTATTAAGTGATATTCATTTAAAATCCAATATCTAGGTGACATTTACATGCCTGAAGATTTGATTTACGCGTCTGTCCCTCTGGTTTCTGCTGTTAGCGGAAAGTGTGTATATAGAATCAAGCTAGCAATTCCCCTATGTATTTCTCTTAAGCTGTTGAAATGGATGGTAATTAAAAACACATCTACATCTCAATTGTGGAGGATTATGGGTTCCCTTGGCCCATGACCACGTTTTCCCCGTTTTTTTTTCCCTGTCAAAACATGCCACTTTTGTTGTCCTGCTGAAGAATTGACAAAACATTTGCCTCGGCTGAGCTACTTACCTTAGTTGTTCAGCTCCGAAGGACATGACGGCTTCGCTATTAGCCAGATGAGGTTTTCGTGGATAAATGAAATAGCTAGTCAGAGGAGAGCTATTCTATCCTATCAGAGGGCGAGGAAGGCGCTACCTTTGCCTAGCATCCGAGAATTCGCAAATTTGACTTAACATTGACGGTAGTACTGGTTGGATATGCCCAATATCCAACCAGTTAGATATGGATGTTCCCAACCCCTGTAGAATCCATATTATCATTAGCTAATTCCCAATGACTCATTTAAGTTAAACAATTTACATTATTTTTTACATTTATTGATGGTTTTGCAGCTGAAAGTGTACTGTTTTATGTGTCCACCTCTTTCAGTCTTAGTGTAAAAATCTCTTTTTTTCATTTTAGTGGCAAAACAGAGTACCAGGCCACCCACGGTGGCCGACTGCGACGAGCCAGCACATTCGAGAGAAGACCAAGCAAACGTTACCCCTCCCGCACCCAGTCACTGGGCAAAGGTCTGTCTTATCAGCTTGTTTAGTTCAGTCACGTCCACCTGAATGTGCCTGAATGTGTAATCCTTAAAGGTCACAGACTGTATAATCTGTCATCATCCTTAATCCTCCACGTTTGAGTCGGGATGTATAAAAACTGTTTGAAATATATCATGTCTTTGAGATAGGAGATGGTGAAATTGCATCTGTGGATTATGCAGTTACAGGAATTTATTTGACAATCACGGAACTCATTGCTGTCTAAATAATCTTCGAGTCAAGATGAAATTAAAGGTGTCCCTTCTTTGTTGTTTACAATTCAATGTAAATTTCAATGTTAACTGTAAAATAGGACCTAAAATTCAGTAGCAAACTAGAGGTAAATCACTCATCTGAACCTTACATCAGACTGTTAGTCTTGATGATTTGTCTTATTATATTCACATCCCTCTTTTGACTGACATTTTTATGTGTGCTCTGCATTAAATTGGTGACCTGTCCAGGGTGCCTCTCTGTGTCCCTGTGTCGTAAAAAATAATGAGACCTGTATGGTCCGGACTGTCGTGTGAATCTAGACTTCCACATAAACCCTCTCAACTGTTGCCAAAACTGATGTATGTTTTTAGTATTAAACACCCCTGACCAAGTTGAGTAAGTTGAATTCACAGACAAATGAACTCTGAAATGACAGGGATGTTGCGACTATGGTGAAGGCTAACTACATGTCTTGTGGTTAATTATTATACGTAGCAAAGGTTGTAAAGAGCTGCGAATGAACTTGCAGTTATGAGTTGTGTGTGTATGAGTGAGTATTGCTAAGATCAGGAAGTGTTTTCAGGCGGCCCATTAATGGAGAGACACCTTTTTAAGTCTTGCATTGCATTATCCTTATGATTCTCATTTTACTTAAATTGATGTTGTCAGTTGTCAGACGCCATATAACGTATTCACTTACAAGCACTGCAATTTATTTCTTTATAATCTTGTCAATCTGACATTGGTGCTGAATTCCTCTTCTATTTGCAGCTGCCATTTCTCCCGCCAAGCCATCACATATCAGGTAAAATAACTTGATTTGCATGTCATTGTAGTCAGACTTGAGTCTGTAGTCGACAGTGATGTTCTGTATTTCTTTGAAAGACTATGTATATATGTTAGCTACTTATTAGCTTAGTTATGAAGTATGCAGTACTTCAAAAACGGTACCGTAAGTGGTCACAGAGGGATAATGTTCTGTTGTCTGTTATCAATAATTTGGTGTCATCTGTTTCAGCACCCATGCCAGCCCTGATCCCAGCATGCATCCAGTTAGTGAACTCGGCCTACTTACACACGCACACACTCTCGCAGCATCTGATCTGGGTCGGCAACCCTGATAGCATTTCATTTCATTCTGTCTTCTGCTCCCTCCTCTCCAGTACCACAACATTCCTATTGGCCATGAGTCGTGGCACACCGCACATCCCGTAGTCAGCACTCCACTGTACCTGCAGCCCTCTGGACACACACCACCACACAGGTGAGGGAACTGACTGAAAGGCAAGGATTGGATATGTATTCCTAAAAGTTGACTGCAAGGACAGGTTAGGGTTAGTCACTCATTCATTGTCACGCTGATGATCCCTGCATGCGTGTCCTTCCACCTCCATGTGTGCGTCTGTGTGTGTTCAGGCCTTCTGCCATTGCTGAGAGTCCTGTGTGCAGTTTCCCTCCCACCCCTCCCGAGCGAACCAGCAGCATCCACCGTGGATCCCACAGTTTGGTTTGCAAGGACAAGGTCATGACTGCACTTTGACCTTGCTTGACAGCAAGACTTTCAAACAGACTGGTACAAACTCTCAGTGCACAGGAGGTCATCTTCATTACCATCACCATCCATCTTACCACACACTTTGAACCCTTTAAAGGACCCTTAAAATGCAGAAACATTTTAGTTGCTTTGTTCACTTGCAAACAATCACCGTGAAACATAAGCAGGGTTTACTGCTGATTCTAGGGCATCTAATTTAAGGCAAGACTGTAATTGAACCAAATCATTTACATTTGATAATTCAAAAAGATGTTTGTGCTGCTTAAGGGTTTTTGCTGCTTTGTTGTAGTGAGAAATAGAAGAATCCAAATCTGGGATGGTGCATTAAACTTTGATATCAAGATATGGATTGAATTCTTCAGACTATTGTTTACATCAAATGTTTGTTTTTGTTATAAGAAAGTGCCTTTCGGATCCTGTTATTCAAATAAATGTGTGTGTCCTGAGATCTGTCCTTGAGTGTGTTTGATGGCTTCGTCCCGGTGGCTCGTGTTTGATCATCCTCAGTTTCCCCCTGAGCGGACCAGCGTCTGACCATCAGCCGAGTGTTGAAGAGAATGAAACATTGTACCCCGGGAAAGTCCACCACCATTACCGCCACCATACTCACAGCCAGGACACACTCTATCACGTGCACACCCAGAACAGTGAGTAGAGACACCAACTGATGGGTCGTTCTGCTTCTCATGTGCGAGTCTCTAATAAGACCAATGTGTCAGAACGTCGAGCTCCTCCCTGCCCTACAGGTGCGTTGGACCTCTCACAGTCCCTCCTCCAGACCTTGGACTCAGACAGTGATTCTCCTCCATGGCCTTCGCTGCACATCAACATGGTCAGACTCGCTGCCCAAAAGTGGGGTTGAAATGCTGAAGTGATTTATAAGCTGCATTCTTTAATCTGCTCTCTGTGCAGGGTGATGACAAGCTACTTTCGGAGAAGTCTCTGCACCCTCCGCCATCTCCGGCGTTGCACCCAGATCACCTCAAGTGTAACATCCTCAAGGCTCAGATGGAGGCTGTTTTTAGAGTCGGTCCCAGAAATAAACGTTCTTGACTTTGAAGTGTAACTAATGACCCTGGTTTTTTTTCTAAATGATCTTTTAATTGCATCCTTTGTGCCAAATGTAGAAGGAGACACCAACAACACCAAGGGGGAAGAGCGCAAGTGAAACGATAAGTGACAGGCGAGTGGTCTCTTTAATGATGAACAAACCACATAAAATCATTTTCTGCTGTAGTGCTGTAAGTGTTTGTCATAACGCTAGAATCCACGGTCTTCTTTCGGGTTGTGTGAATGACATTGATGTTACATGTATAATGTTGGACGGCATACTTCAGAGAACAGCAGCTGAGCAACTGAGTGTTTCTTCTGTAGCAGTGTGTTCACAAAATGCCGATTGTATTCTATCTATTAACACCATCTGTTACTCTAAGGTACAAGAGCAGAGGGTGCAAGTATCATTGAGATCATTTTTTGTCAATGGTATTTGAAATGCTAAAAAAGGTGTCAAATCATATTGGATAAAATTTTATGTTAGTACAGATGTGAAGAAGTGGATTGGTGGAGGCCTTCTCTCATTTGAAAAACAAACGTTTTTCTTTCAAGTAACAAAACCCAGGATATGTATGCTCTCCTTAGATTTCAGAACTCATCTCTGGACTCAGCTGCGTCCACCTTGGCGACAGATAAACCCCTGCGCCTCAACCTACCCGCAGAGATTATCCGTCCAGAATCAAACTCAAGCAGCAACCGTCGAAAAAGGCTGGTCAGACAGTTCAGCTTGTAAGTACGCAGCAGCTGTGATTTCTGAGGGTCGGTCTTAAATAGAAGGAAATTGCTTCCAGGAAAAAAAAGAAAGCATGAAACAGATGAGATGCACTGCTCAAATCCTTACGCCTGTTTTATTGTGTTGCTCATCAGTAACCATGAAGATGAAGATAATCTCCCGGAGGCACTTGCAGCGATCAGTACAGCAAAGTCTGGATCCAGCAGCTCATTGGACAAACAGATACAGCCGTCAATATACCCGCAGGTAACTCAACAGTAGGTAAACTTCTTCTGGGTGTGACTGTCCTTGCATGTGGTCCATTCCAGTGCCTGAAATATAACTCAAGTAATATACACTACATTGTTGGTCTACTCTCACATTTCTGTTTATTGGCTCAAATAACCAGTTCTGATGGTACGTTAAGACTCTAAAGAGGACTTATTCCAGTTATTAGACTTTCCTGACTTATGTATTTTTTTTAAATGTTGAAGTCTTTCAATCCATGGTGCACTAAGTCTGTCTGGCTTTTATAAAGTTCTCCCCTGCCTCTAGTAACCTTGCTCTTGCTCAGACTCCGCCCACCTCCAAATTAGATGGCAGCATGTCTGCAGATCAGAGATGCAATTTGTGTTATTCAAGTGAGTTCAGCGTTTTCACACAGTTATGATCATAATTAAGTGTCGTGTGTGAATATGAACAACACACACACACAAATGCGTTTCAGTAGACACAGCAGTTTCCATCAATAGAATAGAATAGAATTTATTGCCATGGTCAGGGGGGGTCTCACCAACTAGGAAAGTGCTTCGAAATAAAGTGCTGTTAATAAATAAAATAAAATAAACAAACAACAACAAAGGCTGATCACAAATTCAACAGTCTGATGGCTGAGGGGAAGAAGCTGTTCCAGTGATGGGAGGTTCTGGTCTGGATGGACCGTAGCCTTCTGCCAGAGGGAAGAGGAACAAACAGTCCATGACCAGGGTGAGGGACCTGATGGTCAGCCCCCATTTGAGGTCCTTGGTGATGGTGGTGCCCAGGAAGCAAAAGGAGTCTTCAATGGAAAAAATATTGTTGTGACTATGCACTCACTCACTCTTCAAACCACCGTGTTTCACAGTGTTTCATTGTTCTGATGTGCAATAAGTGATCCAATATGATTTTAGTAAACCCTTAAATCCCCAAGATCGGTCCTTTTAAAACTTCTACCAGCCAAATGTACTTTCTCAGAACAACGTGAAATAAAAGACCCACACCAAAGGGACGACGACTAGTCAGTTGCATTGGATCTTACAATCTAACTTACAACACTGTTATGTGTACATTGTATTTCATATATTTAAACAAGCAAGGACTTACTTTTGCTATAATTAAGGTTAAAAAAAGTATCAGGAGGCTTATTCAGAACTGTGTAATTTAGCTGCTGGACTCTGTGTGTGTTCTAGGTGGACAAGTTACCAGCACTGAAACTGGGTAGTCCCTGCTGCCTTTCCCCCACTCCTTCTCCTCACCTGTCTCCCTCTTACTACCGTAGCTCCATCCCTCAACCGGTCCCTTACCTTGTTGCCCCAAATGACAGGTAATCTATCGTGCTGATATCTGTTTCTATGATCATGCAAACACCTGATTCATATTTCATCTTTATCCCTTGAATGCCTTGCCAAACATGATGCCGTTTCAAACGTACTTTTTTTTATTTGATTAATGGTTGAAAAACGATCTCTGTTTTTGTAAAGCGATCCTTTGTGTTATTTATACATTATTTGTGTCAAAGTAACATTTCTATGGTTAGTGAAGTGTAGAACTTGATGTCAATTTCTCCTGAAATCCTATGAATTAGGACTAGACTGCAATACCAACATGATCAGAATGGAGAAATGCCGAGGTCCATGAATGCATTGCACCTCACGTACGTGAGCAGCTCTTGTGCTACGGGTACATGGAAACAAGCACTTGCTCTGAATGAAAACACTGAATGTAAACACGGCTGTTGGAAAGTGACCTAATTCAACTCATTCAAATGCAATTTTATTTGAGAGGGGTTTGTTATGTCGATCACTGTTTGCGAGTGTGGACTCAGTTTTGTGTCGCTGAACCTGTTTACTCCATGTAACATGACTGGTAAACTAATTCTTTTAAACATGAGTCCCCCTGCATCCTCCATAGCTGCAACTGACCACCAGCCCCATTCATGGAACTCAGCCATTTCCTAGACAGTAGACAGTACATCAGAGAATGTTGCGCACTTCAGAGAACTAGAGTTGCGTATACTGTGTGTTTGTACGCCCACCGTGGACAGGTGACCGTGATCTGCTGCTCAGGCACCAGGGGAAAATCAAAGGATCAGAAAACACTGAGAGCAAGCGAGAGAGGAGAAGGATACACGGAAGCCAATTACCTACAGATGAGTTGATTCGACCTGGTGCACATTGGTGGAACCAAGGTGCTTAAGAAGGGGCGGTAGATTATCTATAGATTAGTTCCAGCTGTGTTCCGAAACCAAGAGGGAAGCTCCAACAAAACCGGGAAGAGGAAGGAGATGAAAACGAAAGTGGTACAAAATAATAGCGAATCATGACAGAACAACAACAACAACCTGGGCTTTGATACCTGGCGACTGAAGGCATAAGCCAGGACTCCATGAGTCCAAGGCTCCCTAACCACAGGGCGGGACTGGCCTGCTAAACCAGTGCACACAGAAAGTTCTGACTCCATCACAACAAACAAGATACAATTGCACTGTTACAAGGTAGAGAGGTGAGAGTGGAAGCCTTGTCACACACAGGCAACTCTGACCTGAGCCTGTACAAACCAAGCATCTCTGCAGGCTGGCAGTGGGAAGAATATCCACTGCCATTGATAAAACATGGGTTTACCGGTTGGAATTCTCACAACTGTTGACTGCTTTCTCATGAGTTTCAAAGGAAAATGCTGCCGCTGTCTGGGCAGCAAGTTGATTATTCTCAGTAGCTTTCAAGGTATACCAGTAGTGAAGCCCGGTCATAGGGTGTGAGACAGAAGTATAAACATTGTTGGACACAAATACAAGTCTGCTTCACATCCTATTTTGAAGCGCATGAGTATGTGAGATTTGTGTTATGTTCAATGACCGTAGGAAAAAACAGTGTTGGAAGAGTTCCGATTTAAAACAGTCCATACCAGCATATCCAAAAGCGATCTGAGAAATCAAACATGGCATTGCAAAAATGAAAAATATTCTTAGTTCAAGACTTCACTGATGGGTACACTGGAGACTGGCTGGAGACGAATAAGAATCCCAATAATGAAATCCAGCACAGGAATGGATCAGACAGGTGAGTTCAAAGGCACAGAGAGGAGACAGAGACAGAGGGAAGACCAATGTTTGTAGTTGCTATTCTCTGGCGAGACACTCAGGGACACATAGCTCCTCATGACAAGCCTCCTTCTCCAGCCTGCAGGAGGAGTGAGCCGAAACAAGTGGAAACAGATCTACCCCCAAATAAAGTCAATATCAAGAACGATGACAATTTGATCATTAAAAAAAAGACACCACAAGGTCCCTTTCTAATAAAGAACATATGGTTATGAATATACAGGAACTGCGTACAGTGTCTTTGAATTCTAAACTGTGATAAAGCGATCAACACCCTGCTCAGAGCCGCTGCAAACTTTGTTCATCTCAAATGACTGATCTAAACACTTGCACAGAAATAACAACTGGATTCTCCTCTGTCTTCAGCACTGACGGAATCAGACTGGACAGAGAAAAGATACTCCGAGCCCTCCTGATGACTGAGCTCTGACCTCTGTGCATGGATCATGGGAAAGTGTCTATAGACCCAAAGGTGCTGACTGTCAGAAGTCAGAATTTGTACATTTCTCTTTATATATTTACAAAAATGCTCAATATGTAATTTTGAATCTTTGTATGTCCGTCCACTCCATGAGCTGAATGCTGCCGATGTGGTTGGTGCTGCCTGCATGTTGAATATTTGTGTCTCCAAACTGCCTCAGACAGTGTGTCATCCATTCATTTCATAGGTTTAAGTCCATCAGATACTTCAGACAAATACAGCACAGATTAGATGCAAAACCCACCAACATAATTGCTGCACAGCATCTGGATTGTTTCTTCTGTAACATCTGTAACTCGCTCTTGGGAATGACTTCACCATTCCTGTTACACTGCTCACTTTTTGTTTCCATCTCCATGGATTTGCCATGATCAGAATCTGGTGTTATCACCTGACACTGTTCATTTATCCAAATTTGGAGCGTTCGAATGGAACATTGTCAATAATGCAAATTGTTGTCTGCGTAGAGAATGTTAATTCAGAGTGTTAATACCCTCCCACCTAAATGCGATGGGGATTCAGGATGGAGTTTGCACTGCTTTACTCAGATGGTCCACTAGAGAGAGACAATGTGCAGCAGGTTAACGATTTGTGTATCTCGAAATAAAGTTTTACCAGAGAAACAACGACATTCTGATTCAATATGCGTTTATTTTTCATATATCAACATATTGCATTTAGTATGTTCCGTTTAGTAGATTTATTTTGTATTCAGTAGATTTTTTTCTTATGTTTTATACACAGTTTAAACCACTACAGTAAGCCACTTTGGAAATATATGTATTACTAAACTTCTTCCTTTTTTGCCTCTTCGGTGAAACTAGATATCGTCATGCATTCACTGTCGATATTTAGTGACCTCAAATGAGCTGTCACATATTGACAGTATATTGACAATCAGGTGGTAAACGATATTGGTGATTCCTTTGATTTCAAAATTCAAATAATCGACTTTCACTCCACACACCATGATGTATGCAATGGCACGGCTTCCAACTAACAGAAACAGAGCACTTGAATGCATTTGAGGTGGATACTTAAGGGAAGAGATAGGCAACACTCAAATAGTTTGGATACTAAATTTAGTTTGTCATTTTTTTAGCAAGTGTATGTGAGTGTGTCTGTATATTAGTACTGAGTCCGAGTACTGTACCAGAACTCACACTCCCTGCAATGGAATGTTGTGAATAAAAAGAAATAAGTATGTCTGCACACACCTTTTTGGGTACAACAAGTCTGGTGAGAAAGAGAGGAACCTCATGTGATATTGCAACTGAACAATTTCCAGATTATCTATTATATACATATATATAAATAACCTTTTAGTCAAGTTTACCTGGAATGTTTAAAGAAATGAGAAATAGTCTTAAAAACATTATTCAGTATCAAATTATCTTACCATCAATGCAGCATCTAATGACTTGCAGTAAGTGTACTTAGCTGCTTTCTGAGTAATACAACGTCATTGTTTACAACTAGCAGAGAATGAGGCCATCACTATTTCATTTTGTCTATAATCTAGTAGAATAGACTGAAATAGTGACCCCTTTGTAAAGCAAGCTCATTTTGTAGTACGTTGTTAGGGGACCCCAATAACATTTAAAAGTACTTGCCATGTCACCTTGACCCTTCCATGTCAGTTCTTATTCATAAAAAATTAAAGATATGTTTTGTAGAACAAATTAGGAGAGATAAATACAAACAGTCATCTGCTAGCTTCTTCTTATTGACTTAGAAGTTGTGGCTGGATGGATAAACTCCACTGGACAAATATTGGTTGCGGTACAGATAAGTCAATGCTCACATTTGATTCAGGGAAGTGAAATGACAACGAAAAGGTGCGTACACACAGCAAAAAGATTAGGTGAGAAGTGGCATAGGTGTTTCAGGCTGTTGCCCTTACACCCCAGTGATGTTGCTCCACTGGTTTAGACCAGTCCGCTCAAGAGAAGAGACTATGAGAATGCTAAGGAAGTATCGGGTTGGGTGGGGTGCACCAGATTATATTACACAATACCAATCTGCCCTGAGGGGGTCTAACAAGGTTTTGTCTTCCATCAGGCTTCTCTCTGCCTCATTCCTCCGTCTGTGGACGCATGTCTCAGTAAAATAACAAAGAAATACTCCAAGTTGTTTAATATGGTCTTTATTGTTTGAGCTCCTGAGCAAAGAGTCCTACTGCAGGACCAGCATTCAGCATCACAGACAGGGGCTGTTCACAATATGAACGTCAGGTGTCCTTCATTTCCAATTCTCAACTGACAAGAACTAGTGAGCTCGGGTGTAGCTCACAGGGAAGGAGTGTGTGAGGGACAGCTCCAGAGTGTCACTCCCACAACAAAGGTAAGTATGAAATCAGAAAACCACATTGAGCTGCTGGCTAGTTGAGATCTAGTGACAACAGCGCTCTGGAAAAATGTGGTTCTCAAGAGCTGGGATTGTCCTCCGCTCAGGTGTACCTCCAAAACAAAAGGCTACTTTGGCTTGAAACAAATCACACACTTGCCCAAGTCGGGCACAAACTGGAGTCATGGAAGCTTAAGAGGCAACAAACACTAGCCTCTAAACAAACTCACAGTGTAACACAAAGTCACATACTGCCAATATGAACGGTAGCAATCAGCAGTGCATTGGTATTTGGCGCAATGTAAACATATATCGTGTGGACTAACTTCTTCATGCACTAAAGCTTACAATACAATCATTGTGTACTGTAATAAACATTTAAAAACATAGAACATTGTGTTTCAAAACAGGTGGACACCATTTTTGTAATACTCATACTTGAACAAAAACACATAGTCATTCTTCAAAGAAAGGCTTTCTAAAACATACTTCTCTAGTTTGCTCTCAAATGTTTTTCAGAGATTATTAAAACTGTAACAAATTCAAATAAAGCCTTAAAGTACACACTGTGCAATGTAAATCAAATGCTATGTTATTTTGGCAGAGGCCACAAGGATTTTGGTATAAAATAAAATTTCTTTCTTGAAGATATAAATAACACAGCTAATAGGCTATTTGTTTCTTAAAGTCTTTGGCCCCTGCAACCCTTACATGAGTGTCAGGTCCAGGTACTGCCCAGCCGGCTTGGGTATGATCGCAGGGAGGGACACGAGGGACGTGTCGCCTCCACCGGTTTGACAAACCAGACTGCCGTTTAGAAGAGACACTGGCTCAGAGGCACTCTGGAAGGAGAAAGAGACGAAGTCATGATCGAGAAGATGAGTGCAGTTCAGAGCCCTGGCACCAGAATCAGACCATCACCAACTCATCTGCCGCACTCAAGTGCAGTGCTCAGACCACAGTGCCCCTGAAAACCACGGCATTAAGCTTTTATTCCGCCAGCTTGCAGCTCTTCGGAAAACATCAATAAAAGGTGTGTGCCTAGTCGTTTAAATGCAAGTGGATCCCCGCAACCTGCAGGCCATAGCACCACCACGCCCCCTCTGCTGAAGCCACAGCCTTCCTTACCTGCCACATGCCTTAGAGAAACCTTAAATACACACCCATTCTTTGGGCTGTGTAAGCACTGTCCTGGAAGGGTCATGAGCGTGCATGGGCACATGAGTGTGCATGAGAGCATCTTCAGGGGTGTACTGTGGTGTGGACAAGGGGGGAGGATAACACAGTGAGGGGCTGAGATACAAGAACAAACCATACATGACAGCCTAAATTGAACTCCCATGGTTGCAAATACCACAGAAATAAATGAGAATCTGGATCATTCAATTCAAGTCCGAGCAAGTTGTGTATGACGAACAGAAAAGAAGACAGGACAAACTTGTTTGAGTGCCTCTGGAGAAATGCAGCGCCTGACAATACACACCCACAATAGAGGCAGATATGGATTCGACAGAGTTGTGTGAACTCAGAAGCAAGGAAACAAGATTTTAGTGCCGTGGTTCTCACCTGGTAACCTTGTACAGCATTAATGAGGTCTTTGACTCCAGTGCTGTTGTAGGTCAGACCTGGCATTCGCATCAGACCCCCAGGGGACGAGAGGGAAGAGGGGGAGGGGAAGTAACCTAATGTGTTGGGAGAGCCAGGTGGACTGGGGGGAAGAAAACAACTCATAATACACAGCAGCAGTCAAGGAAGTAACTTCAAAAAGCAGATTAAAAACTCCCTGATACATTAGATAGTACTCTCGCTCACCTAGTTTGATGGATAGCGAGTAATCCTGCTGCAAACAAGTCGCTCAGAAAACCAAATATGTGAGAAACACCTTTCTCCCATCACTTTTTAAACAGCGCACCTCCCACAAGTCAACATCGAAGGGCCTGTTATAGGTGAAGGAAGTTCCTTAGCACTCCGGTTTGTTTACCGTAGTTCTTAGGTAGTTCTTAGGTAGTCAGGTATCTAGGCCTCAGTGCTTCATATAGGATGACATTTGGAGGGAAAGCAACAATCTTATTAACGGTTTAATAGTGTAAATTTTTTAAAAATAGTAAATTCTCTGAAGAGTCCAAATCCATATGTTAGCATGTATTTTGGGAAGCTTAAAAGTATCCATTTGATACGACCGGGTTTAGAATACTGCCTACAATCGGACTTGGTTAAAACTGTACTATGAGCACATGTTGACCAAATAATAAAAGGTAGCACACTTGATCCAACGCATGGAAGGTAAATATCTCCATTTTCAGCTGGTGACTCAGGAATCCCAACCTGTGACAAGTTTGCTTATTAACTGCTAGCAAAAAACACTTGGCAACACAGGACTTCATGATCATTTTAAGCACGTGGCCTCCACAACTCAGGAGTTAGTAGTATATTAAGGAAGACCAAGCTAATGGCACATGGGAGAAATCTTGATTGAGGAGTTCAAGAACAAAACGTATTGTCCTCACATTAAACCTCAAAGTGAAGTGAAGGTAATAAGCAAGGGCCGAGTCTCTAACTGACACAGTCTTCTGCCAAAACGAACAGGTCATTTTGTTACATGATTATTGAGAAAACGTTCCTCTTGAGAGCACATTCGAATAACTAGTTACAGAATATCGAAGTATATTTTTACCTCGGGTAGTAGGTGGCGTAGTTCATGTAGAACTGAGCCGAGGTAGGGTAGAAGGCGTGACCTGGCTGGAGAGGACGTGGAGCAAGCAACACCTGCCCAAGAGGAGGGTAGAGGGCGGCCGCTGTCTCCGTGGGCAGAACAGTTGGGGTCGGAGCAAAAGAGTAGGACGGAGGAGTCAAACCTGGACATGGAAGAGGACACGGGACAAATTTACAATCCAAAAGGATTTAGATGCTGCGCAAACAAATACCATCACTGTCTGACTGGTTTTTCTTTCATTAGTGGAATGTTAATAACCAAATAACTCAGAGCAAAAGTATCTCTCATGAGAAAGTGTTTGAGACATTTCCCTGAGATAATCTGTCAGCTGAATCTGGGAGTCAGATGTTGGTTAGTTCTGTGACTAGTTCACTGATGTGATTTGAATGTTTTTAAGACCACAATTAAGGCCTTCACGAAACTATTGACAGAAATTATTCCAGACAAATGTATGTATAACTTGTGCTCCATATATGATATAATACAAATATTTGATATAGAAGCCAGCGATTCTGTGTATGCCTCAGCGTGAAGCGCTGCCCGCCTTCCTCACATCTCCATTTGAAAAACCTCAGGAGATGTGACTCTCTGGAGAGGATGAACCCCACAGAAATGAAATCATCTATCTGAGGAGGTTGGAGAGTTGTAAGCTTTTTTTTTCAGGCTTGTTGCTTACACTGTCCTTACCCCGTCAGATGTTTAGAGCTCACAGGAGTGGAGAAAGATAAGGAATAGCAATCATTCAGAATAGGTTAAATTTCAAGAGACTGAAAGGTCTTCTCCGTGCATGCTGGTAAGAAGATGTATGTTTTGGATTGAGAAGAACTGCACACACAAGCACACTTCCACACACAAACTCAGCTTTCAAACTCCTTTTTCATCTTGCATACTTTTAGATTGGTGAAATCCCAAAAGTCCTGCGCCCACGGCAGGAGACCACCTACCCTGCAGTCCCGAAGCACCCCAGCTCCAGCAGCACTTACGTCTGAACTTACATGGCGGTGGGCTGAGCCCTGTCCCACTCCGGCTCCGGGAATGTGTGTGTGCGTGGGTGTGTGAGAGTGAGCCTCCCATCAGTACAAGGCCCATCTCCTCTGCACTGCAGGGAAACACCTCTACATAGCGGCTGTTTGCCCCTCGCTGGCTCGTCATAACTTGCTTATGAAGTCGTTGGGAGGCCAGAATGGCTCTCTCTGGTGACACCATCTGAATGAAGCAGTCACCCGATGGACGACCCTGAAAAAAGAAAATACACATGTAAGGGTCCAGGTTGATGCAGACTGAGAGAGCTCTCTTGGTGCCACGTCTACCTGCTGGTTGAGGACCATGTGAACACCATGTGCTCTGACATCGT
This sequence comes from Synchiropus splendidus, assembly GCF_027744825.2. Lineage (NCBI taxonomy): Eukaryota > Metazoa > Chordata > Actinopteri > Syngnathiformes > Callionymidae > Synchiropus > Synchiropus splendidus. The sequence continues at coordinate 14,911,073 of NC_071348.1, forward strand.
GTGTAAACTCTCCCAAAAAGTTGAGGATGTCTTCAATGATTGCTGTGTAGGGGAGACCCCTGAGCCTGAGGCAGTCTCTGACACTACCAGGAGGGGGCAGAAGAGAAACCGCAGGCAACATAGATACCAGTGGAGCAGGAGCAACAGGGATCAGAGGGGCCGAGGAGTACCGGTTTAACACCTAGAACAAATAGACGCAAGTTAGAAACTCCCTGCAGCAAAAACTCTCTCAGTAAAGTTACACAGCATGGGAAACATTCCTACAACAGATCTTGAAAAAGGCAGCCAGACTAAGTTCCCACCTCATGATACTGTGACAAAGCATTCATCAAATTCACCAGGAACAATAAGTAAAACAAAAAAATCAAGAATAAAGGTGCAGTTTAGAGTGTGAGTTGTATTTAACTTAAAATGTGGTTAGAATTTTGTGTAACCCATCAGATTTAATTTGATAATCTAGGTTGTTTACTTACTAAATGTAACTGGTTTCAAAGCAACAAACACCAACATGTGTGCACTTGCAACTGTAAAACATGGACCAGTGAAAATTATAACACGCAAGGTCAAAGGAGAGTGAAGTTGCCTCTGCCCTTAAGCAAGGCACCCCTACAGGTGGAGTAAAACGACACACACCTTAACATCTGCAGAACAACAGGAAAAGTACATAAAGGAATCATCATTCTGACGGCTGTTAGGATGTTAGGCTAAGATGTACCTGCTGGACCTCTGCCGCAGTGCTCTTGAACAGCTCGATATATCTCCTCCCGAGAATCTCCTTGTGTTTCCTCAAGGCACATTGGGCATGCTCCTCACAGGAGAACAGCACGAAGGCGTCGCCGGTGGGTCGTCCATCGGGATAACGTACGAAGAGGATTCCGTCTTTCCCGCCGCTGACTGGGCATGTTTCTTTAAGACTATCCCCCGGTGAGAAGAAGGCGAGCACCTGCTCATGAGTGGCGGTGAAGGGCAGGCCACGCATCCTCACAATGATCTGGTCTTCACGGGACAGAAACACTGCTACCTCATTGGAGGTCCCTGGTCACAACAAGAGGAGTAGCAAAGTGATCTCACTGCACCTCAGCTTGAACTTTAACATGAACAACTCAGCTCACCCCCTGCAATCTTCAAGAAGTCTTCACCTGTTGCTTTATACACCTGCAGCAAGAAACAAACAGCTTCAATATAATTCATTGAAATAGTATTGGTGTATGTTTGGGAGTGGACAGACCTCTATGTATCTGTTGCCCATGTGATGTTTGTGTCTTTGCAGCGCCAAGTCTCTGTGTTCTTCATTAACAAAACGAACCAGTGCTTCTCCATTCCTCCTCCCCTGTGCATTGAGACACAAAGCTGCCCCACCTCTACACAAGATAATAAATCGTGTCAGCCTCATCCATTCACTTTTTCATTGCCACTGTTCAACTTTTGGTAGGAGGAAACTGGGTGTGAAGCTGCGGCACTTATCACTACACTGCTACATCTTCAATGAACTCACTTAGCAATGTTAAGTCCTCTGAAGAATCGAGCAATGTCCTGGTCAGAAGACTGCCATGGCAAACCTCGTGCTCTGATCACTGTGTTATCACACACTTTATCCATCTTGCTGCTGCACAGACACACAGAGAGAAAATAATTAGACTTTCAAATTCAAGCAAGAGAACAAAAGGAAGTTGTCTTAAGCAAATACTCACCAAGTGCCAGTTTCAAACTTCTCATTCACTCGCTCAGGGTTCGAGAACACGTGGCCTACAACAAGATGTCATTAAATAACCAGCCCAATGATGAGAGAGAAAGTTGATGTTTAAGAGCCACTTCTTCCCAAATGTAAAAAAAAAACCTAAGCTCCTATTTCCAAAACAGTTCCTTATTGTGACAGTGATAGTGGTCCTACTTAGAAACATGCATTCACAGTATTCAACGGCATTCAACCCCAAGTATAACGCAGAATGCATGAATGTTTGAATGACCAATATGTTTTATGAATTATTCAGAAGAATATTCACACATTATGGCAAGATTAATCAAAAAATGTGTTTAAATATTTAAAAATCTAACTTTATTATTTAATTTGTTCAGAAGGAGCATTGCCATTTTAAAGAATAATTCAATTTTAAAAATTGGAACAGCTGTTTCAAGGTTATCCGACAACAAATACTTTCAGCAGACGCTATGTTTGTTGGAGCTGACGAGTTCACTTGTGTTCAGTGCAGTGACGTATCTAAACAGGACATGCAGGGTCTGTACAGGTGAGATAGTCTAGTCAGGTGACTTGTCTCTGAGCAACGTGTGTGTGTGTATAGGAAATGACTGAATGTAAATAATGACGTTTTAAAAGAAAGCACAATTTGAATCATATTTTGTCTGTTTTTCATTGTCAGGTATTATGAGGGCATTAATAGGTATTGAAAATCCACAAGGTTCCATCTAGATATTAGATTCCAAACATTCATGAACATTATTTTTTACGACAACTAGTCTTTAACGTATAGTAGTTGACATGTTTGTATGATGGTGACAGACACAAATTTTCTAGATTACAATTAGAAATTTAACCATTACTGTTTTTTCTTTTTTCTATCAAATTTTTATCTATCAAAGGTCAGTAGAACAATGCACCTTGCTATTTTACAGCATTTAACAGTTAATCAGGTATTGATCATGAGAAGATAGATATGATGAAAAAAAATAATAACACTGACAAAAAAATGTTAAGTGGTCAAATGAAGACACTTTTCAAGAAAACTAATGGACATGAACGAAATAATTTTGCCTGTTTACCATTGCCAGGACTATAGTTGCAACTCTGCAACATATTAGACATAAGAACTTTGTTACTCACAAAATGGCTCAGAAAGCAAGGCAAGCACAATGTTTGCCATCATCCGGACCTGCTGCACTGCCATGTCCACAGGCATGGCAGCTGTAGAATCCCACACGTGGGACACTTCATCGGCAGGTAAACTGAGAGCTGGGGGAGCGGTCAAGGAAACCAACAGGGATCGAAGAGTCCAGAGGTAATGCATGACGAGAGAGATGTTAGCTTTCCTGTTTCATTGGGTGTGTGTGTGGTTCACCCTGTTGGATAAACACACTCTCAGCAAGGAGCTGCCATTGTTTCCCTATTTGCATTTCAAAACCTGTAGCCGAGTAGCCAACACCCCTGGCTCGTCTTATGTGTGTCAGTCATGTGTTGAGCTTGAGTGTTTTGACAGAACAATGGCTCACATGCACAAAATACTCTGCAGGTTAGTAATGATTTGTCAAAGGATACAATCAGCCATGGCGTTTACATTCAGGCCCTTGAGGTCATATGAAGGAAAGTGCATCTGGAACTCTTTCCGCAAGTCAAAGAAGGAGTAGAAGCAGTCAGGAATCAGGATGTTCTAAAAGGAGAAGAAATACAACGAGGATGTGAACATGTGGCATGCCTACAGTTGTCTCTTTATGGCCTGTTTGCTTAAAGCAGCAGTGACTTTATGGTTGCAGGCACTATCACCCCAACTGGGAGAATGTTGCCATCTAATCTCCATCGTGAGCACATGGGCCTGTGCAGGTTTGAATTTACCTTTTTTCTCGCCCTGCTATCTGGCGTGGAAAATAGAGGCAATACAATTCTTACAAGTGGAGTGAAGTTTCCTGCTGCAGCAAGTGAACATCCGCCCAAGCTCAGAGGCATACACCCTCCCATGTCACTCACCTTGCTCGCAGCCTCAGGGTGAATCACTTGGCGGATGTGGAGCGGCCCGTCAGTACATAAACACACTGACGTGCCTGCACCTGCGTTGTTCACATCATTTGTCAGTTGTAGATGAAACTGCAAAGACCGGCCCGAACATTAGTTAGAAATGAATGTGTCCCAAGTCGTGTAGGATATATATATATATATATAAAAATCAGGAGTGGCTTTCACCAGTAATTACCAGAGCTAAAACAGACTCAAGGCTTGTGGCTGTGGAGACACAATCTGCTCCAGATCCATTCTCCTCTTTCAGACTTTCTTCCACCACATCGTCCTCCTGTTTTTCCTCCACCGAAGTTTCTGGCTTAATGAGGAGCTCGTTCACACGCCCCAACTGGTCCACAAAAAAACATAACCAGTCAGTCCTGTATTGCGTCAACGTGAAAGACATAATAAAATATGCCCCTGCTGAATTTAAGAGCTTAACAATTTCCTTGTTTGTGCATATAATACTTCTGTACTAACATGTAGTTGTGGTGACAACTTTCTGCTGTCACTGTTTACCTTTTTGTTGTTGACATCCACCTGCTGCCAAACCAACTGCACCAGTTCCTTCTCGTCCGATCCCAGCAGCTCTCCACTGGCGCCAGATGTGGCAGCGCACAGCACCACCAGGTAGTCTACCTCTGCCGTCATTAGGACTCGATGAAAGTCAACTGGGGTGCTGAATATTGACCCGACGACGTGAAACGCGAGGAGGACGAGACTTTCCAACACCTATGAACTCTCAACTCAACGAAGAGCGCAGGTGTTTTCAAGTTAAGAGCGTGTGAGAGAGTTCGTGTATCCTCCTGCAGCCACCATCGCGGAGAAATGGCTGCGCGAGCCCAGCATTTGTATTGCGGCTACCTGTGTGTCCACGTGACCTACCTGTCTCCGCCCCTTCAGGTGCTTTGTTTCCCAGATTTTGTTACGTGGCAGATGTGGATTTTTTATGTGGCAAATATAAAAAAATGATGGACTCTCTTTAAAGAGAGAGAAAAAAAAAAAAAAAAAAATATATATATATATATATATATATATATATATATATATATATTGCAGTTTCATCTACAACTGACAAATGATGTGAACTCTCTCTTCTTTAAAGAGAGTCCATCCTTTTTTATATTTATATATATTAACATTTATATGCTTTATCATTATATTATCATATTATATTGGTAAAAATAATGCTTGTTGGTTTTGTTTATTGCGCGGCGGTTTGTGCCCCGGAAGTTTTGTTCTCGCCCCGGTAGTGTTTCCATCAGACCCCTGGCAACGGAAGCGATGGCGGGGGATTCTGCAGTCGAGCTTCTTTTTATTGATACCTTTAAACACCAGAGTGCAGAGGTATTATACCTTCTTTTTTATTTCAACACCCTGTCGGTCTGCTTTAACAATCGTAATATGTCTTTTGAAGTTTTGCAGAATGCGCGACTTCACGGCTAACATGCTAAGATTAGCGATTGACTTGAAACAGTAACAAACGTGTGTCTTGTCTTGTTATTCACCGTTGAAAATAAAAATTTCGTTCGCTCTATGTGGCTTGGACTTAACGTTTCATTTACACTTCCCTCGCGTAATTATGAACAGCTTTTACATAGGCCATTGGACAGGTGATCAGCTAATGCTAATATTATATTTGGTCGTGTTTGTATCTTCCCCGAATTGCTCACTCCCTGATTTAATTTTTACGAGAATCTTACGAGGTACTTTTTGTCTACTAGTTGACCAATGTGGACGTGGTTCGCTTCCCTTACGGTGTGCTCGTCACTGAGGTGCGGGTTATCCCTCCAGGAATCAGAGCTCACAGTAACCTACCTGACAACCGAGCACTTGGGTAAGAGTGCATGCATTCTGCATACAAGCACACGCACTGACTTGTGATTGCTAAGACTACTGTCCTTGTCACATTGTTGTGGGCACAATTGCAGAAGATTGTTGTTTCCCATTTGGAGATTGGTGGTTACTTTTTGGAAAAGGCATTTGCTTTTTCAAATTGAGAGAAGCCAAATATACAATTACATATAAATGTAATTTGAGGCAACTTTGAGTGATTTACCAAGCATGTTGTGGTAAATCACTTTACCAACGCTTAATGTGTGTCCACAACAATACCCAAATACCCTCAAGAACAAATACAAGAAAATAGTATACTCGTATATATTCACCCCATCCTCATACTTAGTGTGTTATTTATTATCCTGAATTTTGGGTCCCAATAATTACACCTAATAAGCTGATGATAACTTCCCTTTAGCGATGCAGTGTGACAAAGTAAACGTTGAAAAAATTTAAATAAGATCAGGTTGAGTAAGATCCCGTGACTATTCCTTTTTAAATGAATTAGGTAAACACACAGTTTCCACTGTATGTACTGTCGTTTAGGCCTTCAGAATAATGATGTCTTGAGAGCTCACCTGATCATACGTAATAAAATGAAGTGGCAACATGAGCCAAACAAATAACGCTTTGTTTGAAGTGGACATGATTATGGTGTTTTTCTGTGTGATTTTAGTGTAAAAAAAACATGATATTAACTCAATGTGTAATATTTGCACTACTCCCATAACTAAAGTCACGCAGCTGACCGGACATCTTAAGAAACAGGTCGCTTGAGGACAGCTGCAGATTGGAGAGATTTACGTCTCATGACTAAAAACTAGCATTCTACTGTCCCCAATTCAATACTTGTCACTGTTTCTCTGTTGAGTCGCTTCTTGATTGGCTGTGTTCCATTTTCTGTGGATTGTTGTACATTTTAAGCAATAGTTTATTTAACTGTTTTTTCTTAGTTTCTTTCTTCAGACCTTTTTCTTAGATTTAATATGAGTAATGAGTAATATTTACATTTACAAACATTGTTTTTTATGTCTAGGTTTCTGTTTTTAACTTTTTTTTTTTTTTGCATATTCCAGAGAAACATCTCCACATGCCTTCCAACTGGAGATCTTCTTCAATAATGTCCTCAAACCAAACAGTTCCAGCTTCCATAGACTTGGCAGGTACAAGTTATCTTCATTTTCCCCTAACTGGCTGTGCTATTCAGCAGAATCCCTCTTGATACTCTGACTCGGTGTCTCATGGCCACTTTGGATATATGTTAAGATACTCATGTCTGTTTGACCCGTTGAACCAGTCATGGGAGCACCTGAGCCCTTTTTCCGAGGCCAGTGGGGTGTGTGTGTGTACCCACCCATATTCAAGTCTCTTTGTTTCTCCTGGCTAACTGGTCTCTCCAGAAACTCAACCCCACCCACAGACTTGTAACAAAGCGTAGTGATTGGAATTAAAAAGATGAGTAGAGGAAGGTTCAGGTTTTGGATTCAATCTAACCTTATAATAACAGAGGTGTGTGCAGCGGCTCAGCAGTGTTTGCTTGTATCACTGTCCTGAGACGACATTAAAACTTTTAATGTGTCACACCCTGTCATAATCTTAACAAGGGAATGTGTGATTGTTCTGATACATTTAAATCTCAGGATTCAAGTGTAGGATACATACTGGAAATTGATGTAGCTTTATTTCTCCTTTTCACTCGAACACTGTTTATTTAATGTAATGATGTTGTAATGGATAATGCCTCCAATAGGAAATTGTACAGATCCCATCAATGTTGCTGCAGATCCATATCTATCCATAGAGCTATTTCTAATCACTTTAAGTCTCCCCACAGCTTGGAGTATGATGAGAACAAGTCTATTGTATTTAGGCCAAGTGGAAAGGTAAGATGTCATTTATCTAAAATATTTAGATTTAAGAGAACATCATGAATTGTTTTAGTATGAATCTACATTTACTGACTTAATTCTTAGTTTTTTTTTTTTGGTTTTTTTTTTTTATAAACACACATAGGTGAACACAGACGGTCTGGTGCTTCGTGGCTGGTACACAACTCTTACTGTGGCTGTATATGGAACAGCAGAGCGAATGCATGGCCATGGACACAACCAAAGTTCACCTCCACCACCTCCACCTCCACCTCCACAACAGACCAGTGTGTCCAAAAGGATGGTTAAGCAAGGTAAGAACAATTTCACAGAAACAGAATATTTGATTTAGCATGTATTTTTTTATTCACAAGTTATTTGGTGAATTGTGTTATTTTTCAGAGTGGGAGAAAGAGGACCAGTATAATGGTAGCCCCCCTAGACCTGCTCCAAGAGGTCCCCGTACTCCACCTGGTCCTCCACCTGATGATGATGATGATGATGACGACGACGATGACGATGATGAACAGGTTCAACCAGGAGGTAAAATAAAGTTGCTTCATTTCTGTAGTAGCACTCGGATTGCTGATTCACATTTTCTCTCTGACAACAGCGGTTGGCATGGTAAAAGAGGAGCCATGTGAAGGCCGAGATGACTATCTGGAGGCTGTTTCACCTGAGAGATCTCTGCCAGCTGACGAAACCTACTCGGATGCTGAACAAGAGGAAGAATGCGATGAGGATGAGGAACATGAAGAACAGGAGGAGGAAGACGATGCAAGAACAGAAGGAAGTGTTCCAGATGAAGAGGAAGAGGAGGATGATGAGGGTGAGGACGTTGAAGAGGAGATGGAGGAAGGTAGGGGTGTCCTTATATAGGAGTAGGATCATCTGCAATCTCAAATAGATGCACCCCACTGCCTAAATGACCGTGTCTCAGCGGGCCATGGGATTAGAGTCCATTTGAGTGACATGCAGAGAGACTGTCCTGTGGCATGCTGCCTTTATCCATTACTGCTGGAGGCTCAACACTTTCTTTCTTGGGCAGAGGTCTGTGTGGAAGCATATGTGCTCATTAACATGCTCACAGCTATAGCTGTAGTCTCATCCTGCATGCAATGCTGCATGGTCGGGGTTCATGCTGATGTGTGAGTAGATCCGACTTCTCATATTGATGTCTGACATCTGTAATGTAATGAAGAGGGTATGTTTAAAACATGGAACTTAGACTCATTCACCTATCTCACTCTGAAGCTAAATTGTTGTCTTTAAATATATGTAATTATTTTTCCTTTTTCTGAACCAGGTGATGATGGTTATGAACAAATATCAAGTGATGAAGATGATTTGGATAATGGGAGCTTCAAGATACCATCTTTTGACATGGACTACACCCCTGAAGACATGGAATCTGTTCCACCAGTTCAATATGACCCTTGTGACCGAGAACTCAGACCTCTGCTCTTCTTTACTCCTCCATATAAAACACGCTTTGATGTGGCTGAGAAGGCCAACGTGGAAGAGACAGAAGACGCCATCAGTATTGAAGCAGTCACTGGTGGTGAGGAGGAGGAGGCTGTTGTGCAGCTCAAAGAGCTGATAAAAGGCATTGGGGATGACAGGGACACACGGTGGGTCAATGCTCTGGAAGAAGCACCAGGAATTTTGGCCAAAGTGTTGACTTACTTAATTAAACTGGGAGAGAGTGAGGTGGAGGAAAATATCAGTACCCTTGCAAAGTGGGCTCTTCAAGCACTCAGTATGGAAGTAGCTCTGACCCAACCAATTGCCCTCAACCTCAGACAGCTTAAGGCTGGTGCCAAGATGGTGTCATACCTAGCAGAATGGCCCCCAGGCCTGACAATACTGTTGCGTGAAGGTGCCCTGAGTGTCCTGCTGAAGCTGCTCAACGGTGACCATGTTTCCTCCACCCTGAAGCTCAGCATTCTCAAAGCACTTGACACCCTCATTAGTGCCCCCGCTGGAGTGGAGGCTTTTCTACATGCTGGAGAACATGAGAAAAGTGGTTATCAGGTTAGTCATCGTAAACATTCTTCATTTTGCTCTGGTTTTTGCTGCAAAAGCATAATCTGTGTAGGCAATGATTTGAAGACTTGTAATCCACTGCTAGCATGATATACCCCATTGTTGGCATATTTGTTTCCCTCAATAGCATTTAGTGGAGCTGTTCCTCCATGAAGAAACTGTGAGAGTTATCACTGCTGGCAACGCCATAATACAGAAGAGCCATTTGTATGAGGTTTTGGTTGACCTACAGAACTCAGCAGCTGCATGGAGTGAACCACATCACGTAAATATAATCATGCAGCCACTCATACTCGCCAGCATTATTCAAATTGGAGTGTTTTTGTTCTCAGGAGGAGGTTGAAGATGCTGAAAGTCCTGTGGAGGAGGAGTCGGCAATTAGTTCTTCACCTGTTAGTGAATCAGAGCTTGATCGGCTGGCAGGCATTTTAGAGGAGCTGCATCACCTACTAGAAACGGCCCCAAACTGTATGGTGCAGCCCCCTGGAAAAGCATTTCCAACTTCTGCTAGGATAACAGGACCGCAGGAAAGAGATGATCCATATCCTACACTTTACAGGTATATGAAAAAGAACACAAGAAATGGAAAGTATTGCTTACATCTTCTGAACACTGTTTCCCCTGTCCACATTAAGGTACATGCATGAATGCCGTTTATTAGAGAGCATGACAGTGGTTCTGTCAGCTGCTGCAGCAGCAGGTCACGTTGGAATCACCCAAGGTTTTCGAGACCTTCTGCACCTCCTGTCACTCTCACAGTCAGGATTGCTTTTTCTACTGGCCCAACCAGCCCCCACCAATCTGCTTCTACGGCTGCTTGCATCAGTGGCGGAAGCCGAAGGGGAGGAGACAACTTTCCCCACAGGAGAGTCGAGTCTGTCTGGGCCCAGCTATGGTGAAGAGGGCTTTGGTGTTTGGCTCATGCAAGCACTCCATGCTCTCCAAGGGATATCAGAACTCATGAGTCATGTGGCCCAAGGAGGAGAGGGAGCAAATGGACTTAAAGAAGGTGATAACCCTGAGGTCCTGGGACAACTACATGCTCTCTACTTGATGACTTTCACCTTAACTGGTCGGAGTGCAGTGGCACATGTTTTCAGTCTGGATACCAACATTTCCTGTCTGGTTACTCTTCTACAGCATCACAGCAAGGATGGACAGGGGTGAGCCATTTTTTCTAAATCATTTCCTCTCTCAAGACTGGTATCCTTGCATATATTAACCACATACTCCTTCCTATAGTGAAGCCAAGACACGTAAAGCTGTAACATACAACTATGCTTGTATGCTGGTGTTGATGGTCGTTCAAAGCTCAAATGACCTGAGAATGATGGAACAGTTTGCTGCTCCACTGTTGGCTTTATCCAAGGGAGATGACAACAATGCTAAGTTGCAGGGTAATATTATCAATTTAGTGGATAAGTGAGTTAATTCTGCATGTTTGATGTTTGTTCATCCAAGTGATTTCTTTTTTTTCCTCATGTGCTCAGAGCTTAGTAAATGGCTGGAACCTCTGGAGAAAGTACGCTTTGAGATGGCAAGCATTCCTCCACTCATCAATTACATCAAACAGGTACAGACTCTTGTGTCCTTGTGTCTAACCCTAACCCTAACCCTAACCCAACTCAGCTGAAATTTTAATGAGTCGCTATTTACAGTTTGAATCTGGAACACTTTCAGTGACCAAACAAAGTGTTTTTTTCTCAGGTGAAAAAGACAGCAATCTATAGAATGTATTATCTTTCTGGAATGTGAAATCACACTGACATCTGAACGTATTCCTTTTCACCTTTAGAAGGCTGTATTTATATAAATGTTCTTTCAACTACAGAATGTTGAAAATGTGTTGACCGCTGACGGGACCGGACTAGTCACTGCTCTCAAGGTGCTCTGTCAAATTGCCTGCCCCCCACCATCTGTTGAAGGTAAGAGAAATAAAAGAGAATTTTTTGCATAAGAACATAAAGTATTATTAATTTGTTCCCCTTAGTTCACTTAGTTTTAATGATTGATCACAAAAACTGAAACCACTCAATGAAAAATGTATCTGTTTTTTTAAGATAACACCCTTCAATTAAACTTAATTTCCCAGATGTTGAACGACCATTTCTTTCCTTCCTAGTTTAGGTGATTGCTTTCTTTTGGTCCAGATGCTATATTCACCTCAAGGAAGTGATGAAGTAATTCCTAAGTGGCAATAAGTCAGTGTTATCATTGTTCTGCAGGGCAGCAACGTGACCTGAAGTGGAGTCTTGCAGGGGTTCAGCTGTTCTCTGGGGAGGGGCTGGACACATGTGTGCGTGTCCTGCAGAAGCTCTGCAGTGTTCTGCTGCAGCCGTGGCGCATGCATGGACACATGGGCCCTACCCCACAACGATGCATGATCCTCAGCATATGTGTCAGCACACTTAGGTTGCTGCGCACCATGTTGACGGAGCTCCTTCGTGGTGGAGCTTTCCAGTTCCGGGACACTCGCGTGGCCAATGTTTTGGTGACACTCCATATGATCGTTTGTTCGATCCCTGCATCAGGCCGTCTGGATGGGGAGGAAACCAGAGTGCAAGCACTGATTGTTGATGTGCTGCTGACATTCACACAGGGTGTCAATGAGGAGGTGTGTGAATCGTTTTTTTTTTTGTTTTGTTTTTTTTGGTTATTTAACACATGGCGTATTTAGAATACACCTTAGTGAGCAATTTAATCCCTCTGACACAGGTGACTCACACTGAAGAAACCTTATCAGGTAATACATGGTCTCTGATGCTGAAAGAGGTGTTGGTGTCCCTGTTGAAAGCACCCGAGGGTCTGTTCTCTGGCCTGACGTTGTTGTCAGAGCTTCTGCCGCTCCCGCTACCAATGCAAAGCGCTCAGGTATGGTTATGTTTACTGTACTCTGTGCTTTTTATTGACCGTTCAATTCTAACTTCGTCTGCATAGGTGATATCACTTCAAGATGTTGCTGTGGCATTGAACACCAGGAAACTGTGGAGCATGCACATCCGGGCCCAGTGGAAAGTGTTTTCAGAGACTTTGAGATGCGTGTGTGCCACAAGCTGCCCTGCTCTCTTGACCATACTCAGGAGAGTGTGTGTGCAGCTGGCTGACTTGTCCTCTCCCACTGCAACTCTTATCATGAAGACCCTGCTGGAGATGCTGCTGGAAGAGCTGCAGCCGTGAGTAATGCTCACATACAAATACGAACTCTGCTGTGTTAATGAGAACGTTTTCATGGACTATAATTATTTTGATTGTTGTTTTGATGTATTGAGTCTGAAACAAAGTAATGTTGTGCCCAGGGTTGAAGGAAAAAGTACATGCTGGGGTCAAGTCCTGCGTCTGCTTTCTTTGGCTGATGCTCTGGTGTCACAGAGAGCTTGTAAGAGCGCCATACTGCACCTTCTCTCTGGATCGGTGTCTGGAGAGGAACAATTGACAGACATGTTTCCGCTGCTGCTTTCCTTGTTGCTTCCTCCTGCTGAGCATTGTTTACAGCAACAGCAATGCAGCGAAATTGTGGGGACATTTGTGCAGTCACTGTGTGACCAGGTAGATTAATGCTAAAAGGGACAGCTGTAGAAAACATTGAGAATATTAACCACTGAATTCATGTCCCCCACAGGACATATCCCTGGTGATTTCCTCATCAAGTGAAACTTGCACATCAGAAGTTGACCAACTGGCCAATTCTCTGCCTGGAAAGGAGATGATGTCTTCAGTTTGCAATGCCTTGTTGGAGGTTTTGGGTAATACTGACAGCAGCGTTTCACTTCTGCTCACCTGCGTCAGGACGTTGACATTCTTGACCGAGCATGATTACGGACTTTACCACCTTAAAATGTAAATGGAAAGTGTCTCCAGCATATTATATTCAATTTCATTTGATCATTAAAAGCACATTGTTGATTGATTTCAGAGCCTTGAAGAAACACAGTGCTGGAATTTACGCCCTGTTGAAGAAGCTGGTGTTTCCATTTAACAAGGATTCAGCAGATCTCCTCTCTGCTCTTCTCGACTTCCTCAGACAGATTGTCAGCACTGACCATATGGTGGGTTAAGAGACTCCTTACTCAGCTCAAATATCATTGTTCCTGGTGCCCATTCTGATTGTGTCTGTGTGTGGCTCCAGTGCAATGAGGAGAACCAGGGGTCCATTGACGATCCTGCTTTTAATAGTCCCCCACGGCTTCTCACTGGGTCTGAGATGAAAGCTTTGCTGCAATGGGAAGAGTCTGACAGTCATCCGTTGCCCAATTTGGAAAAGCAGATCATGGTACGATCAACTCTGTGTGTTATAGGAAATCTGTCAATGGAGTTGTTGCACTTACACTTTTGTTTGGCTTTGTTGTAGAAACTCTGCAAGGAAGACGAGTCACTAGAGACCATTCTGGACAATGTGATAGTTCTAAGACAAACAATGGAGACAGCCAGTGATGCGCCCCCATCTGTTGACACTGAGCCAGCGCTACCGGTGCCTGAAACACTCGTGGCCCAGTTCAGTCATAGGTACAGTTGGACTACAAAGTCAATTAAAATTGTGATACTATGTTGAAGTCAACTCAGAATGACACGTGTTCCATTATCCTCATTAAATTTTCCCCAATTTAATCCAAAGGACAGTGTTTATGCTGTCAGACGTTTTGGATGAACAACTCAAGGCATTATGGTTCTCTCCATTCCAAAATGAAGATATTGAGCCTGACCTTGACATGGTAAGTGGTTTACCAATAGTGTGATTATTATATACCTGCTAGTTCATGAGTAGCTGTCATAAATGAGATTACTTAGAAATATTCTTCTATGGACAGAGAGTGAGGGATGTGTTTATATATCAAACATATTTCTCCTCTTCAATGTGTAATGACTTTAAATATATATTCAATAACACCTGTGACTGCCACAGTAATTCACAAATTCATGTTAAGTAGATTTGTAGGCTCTGTACAGTCTCTCTTTTTGAGTTACAGGTTAAAGTAGACCTTGTCGGTTTGGCCCAAGAGTGTTGTCCAGACCTTGACCTGAGGGCGGAGCTGCAGCGCTCCTTCCTCTCCGAACCCACATCTCCTGGACACACCAAGGCACCTAAGGGTTTCCGCCTCGGCAAACATAAGCATGAGACATTCATTACATCAAGGTAGGAGTTTCTGTATTGTTTTGCTACTACATTGAAATACACGTTCAGTTATTAATTTAATGTCTTTGCAGTGGTAAATCTGACTATGTGGAGCCTGCGAAGAGAGCTCACATCATGGCTGCTCCCCGAGGTCGTGGAGGTCGAGGTGGTTTTGGTCAGAATCTCTCTCGACCACACGATATCTTCCGCCAGCGGAAACAGAACACTTCTCGGCCGCCAAGCATGCATGTGGACGACTTTGTGGCTGCCGAATTCAAAGATATCACTTCTCCGATTGGGCTTTTGCAGCCAAAAAGACCTCCTAAAAGTTCCCCCAAACTTCCCACCAGAGGCCTTTTCACCGGCAACAGAGGCAGAGCCACTTTCCACAGCCAAACTCGTTTCTTCACCCCGCCACAACCTAAAGGAGTGCTTTTATCTGGTTCGTACATAATTTCACAATTCAATTCATTTTTGAATTTATGGTACACGTTCAAACTTAAGACTGAATTGTTGTCCAACACATCAGTCAGCGATAAAAAGACTTTCC
Organism: Synchiropus splendidus; assembly: GCF_027744825.2. Lineage (NCBI taxonomy): Eukaryota > Metazoa > Chordata > Actinopteri > Syngnathiformes > Callionymidae > Synchiropus > Synchiropus splendidus. Next base: position 14,926,210 of record NC_071348.1, read on the forward strand.
CTTTATTCTTCCAGGTAATTATGCTCGTAGAGAAGGAGGGCGTGGGTCGTCATGGAGCAGCCAAGTTCCTGCTGTCACTCACAGAGGAACCTACAGTGAACCACGCGGTGGCCAGAGCAATTTTACCCGTGGCCCTCTGCCGTCCAGACAGCCTCCTGCAAGTAGGGACCTGAAGTGCAGTTGCTCCATATCATAATGATTTCCGAACCCGACTTTTCTAATCGTTCTTCTCTGCCTTCTTTCCCCAGGTGCCTATCGGCTTACACCTCGGGATCGAGTCCCCAGAGGCAGAGGCGGCACTGGGTTGGCGTGGCTTAGTGGAGGAGGCGGTGGCGGTGCTGGAGGAGGCGGTGGGGGTGGAGGCAGAGGCTCTCAAGGGAGCAAGTTCAGTGGAGGCGGAGGTAGTGGGGGCGGACGGGGCCGACATGTGCGTTCGTTCACCAGGTAAACTCACCTGGACAATGTCTAGAGCCTGTTCTGGCCACAAATGGACCATTCCTGGGTTGTCAAGCGATGGAAAGACTGTGATGATGTTTTATGTTTTCTTATTTTGAGTTGTTCTGAGAATAAACATTGTCGTAAATGAGGTTTGTGCTGACTTGTTTAACAGAGATGTTTAAGGGAGATGAGTACAATTGCACAGACTCAACAAAGAACTAAGACTCGCATTCTTTCATTGAACCATTTTTTCTAGTTTAATTTTTTTCCAACTAAGAAGAACTCACAGTTTTTATAGTTTAATGCAGTCAGACATCAAACTGCGTGGGCGGCTCCCCCAAGAGACTTGGTAGACAAATTATGACCGAAGCATGTATCACTAGCCTTGTCGCTTATTAGTGTGCGAAGAGACGTCTCCACCTTGTCGATTCTTATCAGCAGTTTGTCCAACCTTTTTCCAAGCTGCTCTTTCGTAGGCAGGGATCCGTCCGTCTGGTCCCCAACGGACAGGGTCTGCACAGCGTCTGTGAGGAGATGTGGCAGTTTTGCAGCGTCTAGATGGGCCCTTGCAAACCGTCGGCTCAATGAAACCTCGGCTGATAGTGTTCGGATGTCGCATGTCAGGGTGAACAACTGACCCTGCAGAGAGAAGAGATCAAAATATGTCCATGGCCTGTCCTTCTTACCAGCTATTCCTCTTGCGCCTTGTGAGCAGACCTAAAGATGTGTTTTTTTTTTACTAGTCTTTGGAGGTCATCAATGGCGGTTTTACACATGGTTTGGAAACTTTAGCTATTAAGTTAAAGAGGTCTTCACTGTGAAAGTTAATTTGCCGAATCGACTTGAAAATGCAAACATCAAACTACCTTCAACTCGTCCACTGCAGCCTTCAGCTGCCGCTCATTTTGAGCCAAATATCTCCTCTCAGAGTTCTGCTGGGATTCCATCATCAGTCTCACATTCTGCACCTCAGTCAGCATCTCATACCTGCAAGAAGCATCTTGTAATAATCAAGACATGGCAGGTCATGAGGACTAGTCCCACACCAACCCACCTCAGTGTTTCAATTTCAGATTGCAACTCGAGTAAACAGTTATGTTGTGAGCGTTGGTTGGGGCTGGTGGTGCTTCCACACTCAGACAGGTGAGCCTCTAAATCTCTTCTCTCCACCTGAAGGAGACAACCTGAGAACACAAGAAAATAAATTCAAAGCTCTCCCGGTCGTTTATTAGCCATTAAAAGGAAGACATAGGAGGCCACTTCACTTAAACAAATATTATATTGAATCACCACAAAAATATGTTGGCTTGATTAACAATAAACAAACAACAGTATTAAAAAAAAAAAGCCTGTGCACTCTGAGACGAACCGGCACTGCATGCACACACACTGCACCTACCACACCGGTAGCATGTGAACTTTCCACCTGCCAAGGACAGAATGATGAAGTTGATCTTGCATAGCAGTTATAAAGTGAAAGGTGCACACATTGTTTGTACTGGAGCCATGGCAACAAAGCCACGTTTCAACTGCATCTAGTATGCTTTCAAATAGTAATAATCACATACCTCAAGACTGGGTTTGACAAATGTGTAATCTACGGTACAAACCTGAGTTTGTGCAGGAGACATAGGCATACTGGCAATGGTCCTCATGCGCAGGCAGACCCTCCAGGGAACAGACAGCCTCACATCCCTGTCTTGCATTGGCACAGCGGATCTGCAGACGGTTCAGGTCATTGCGCATGTACCTGTGATTGTGCACACAAACACAGTCATTGAAGGGCAACTAAAATCATAGTCAGCTTTATAGGTAGACCAAAGGTCCTGAGAAAAGTACTCGTCCTCTGATGTGATCCAGTTCGTGGTTGTCATGAAAAAGTGTCTGGGTGGGTCCCTCACCATCAACGGTCTTCATGTTTATCAAACTGAGTGAAGAATCGAACAGCAAGGTTCATTCTAAACTAGATATAAATGTGTCCATTTGGCTTGCTTTTTCATCAAACATTTCCATTGAGACTTCAGGCCCAAAGTGAGTCTATGTATTTTTTTTTTGTCTGGGTTTAAGACGAAAATCCACAGACCTGTACAAGGGTTTCAGCCGACTCGGTTCCAGCGGCTGTCTGTCCTCTGGACAAGTGCTGTGATGGAGAAGCCAGCGGTTGATGCACGAGCCGCAGTAGGCGTGTTCACAGGGTGCCTGCAGGGGGCGCTCTAAGACATCCCCACACACACAGCAAAGGAGACCCTCGTTTACGTAACCCAGGAACCTGTCGAGCTCGTACCCCATCCTAATACTAGCGAAGACAAATGTCAGTGAAAGTTCTTCAATTCCTCACAGATCAAACGCCAACGCACCTGACCGGCGAACTTTTCCTCCCGATCTCCAAGTGCTTCCGAAGCCTTCAGTCCACGAAGGGGGCCTGGTCTTTCCAAACGTCCTCCCCTTAAAATTGAGTGTTTCTTTTCGAGCTCGTTTCCTTGGTGACAGTAGAGGACAGCTGTAAGGCGGATGAGATCAGGTAAACGCAGAATTCCGTTTGAACACCAAGACAGAGTGTAACGCTTATTTTCCAAATGGACCAAATCCATATTTACACAATAACTGTCTCACTTACAGTAATTTACAGTCTTACTAAGTGAAGCTTACTTATATCAATCTTGTTTTATTCCAAGTTAAATGAACATCTTTACATTTGGGGTTTGCTCCTTCACACTAACATTCGCCGCCAGCAATCCTGAAGTCTTAGTTCCCGACTTCTTTGATTATTTAACGGACACAGAAAGCTTTAATCGTAAACTTTATTGCATAGTCTATGCTCAGACACAAGACCTAAAAAGGTTCAGAATACAATATAACTATGAACTAATGATTCCATTCAACACGCGTTTGGAGAACAAGTTAGACGTGGTCTTTTTTAATTCCAAAACGTACATTAATATGTGACATCCTAGTTCATTTGCACCGATGTGGTTTCATCCCCATAGCGTTGGTTAACATTCCCTGGCTGTTCAACTGCAAATGTTCTGATACAAAGCTATTTTACGCATAGTCACCATTTAAGAAAGTCGTGTTTTATTCAATAAACCCTCGTAGTTACGTTCATTGGGATCGTTCCACGACTCGGAAAATTAATTAGAAGAGACTCGTTTGTGGGAATAAACTTTCTGTTAACGACAGTTAAAGCTGTAGGTGTCTAGTGTCTGTTTATCATTAGTTTCAGTGCCGGAACCTGAGAGACAGCAGTCCCAATCGCTGGCACTGGCAGCTGCTGTGGCAACTCAAGATGGGGGCGGATGTCTCTCTCCTTTCAGGACGTGTTCCCTCGAATTCCGGAACCTTCTGCTTCACTTCGTCAGTCCAAGTTGCTTGTGAGCAGCGAGAAACTACAAATTGCCTACAGACGAGTGTGGAAATCGTCACTGGTGATTTAAAAAAAAAAAAAAACACCCTATTGGACATTGAGTTTTATCGACACCGCTCAGCAATCTGATGCGGAATATATATAAATAAATAATAATAAAATACATACAATTGTAATTATACATTTAAAACAAAAAGGTTTGTAGGGCCAATTTTACATTTCCGCTTCTTCTTCCGGGGTTTCAGCCAATCTTGCTCTTCCCCTCATTCAGCGGGAGAAAAGCAACACGACAAAACGGCACAAGGTCCGGTGACGAACTTTCAATTCTAAAATGTGTTTCAACTTGTGCAGTATTTGTACCTTTCCCGATGCTGTTTGGATGTGTTTTTTACGCGGGTCGTTCCGCGAATATGCTGGCAAACGTTTGTTTTTTTCCACTCTGTAAAACCTAACTTAGCGAAGATCACTAAAAAGTATTGCAACGATGTGTTATTAATACTCTTTAGATAAAGTCCAATGTGTTGATCTCAACGTATAAGATGTTAATAGTTGAGTTTTTGACTTCTTACCGTTACTGCTTAAAGTGCAGCTACACTGTAAGTACAGCGGCCATTTCCCTTTCAAAAGATACCTGAGTAATACTGAAACCTGGAAATGTTGCTTAGCTCATTTTTGTCATAAAAAAACCTCTACCCTCTTGCATATTCTTTTCACTACTGGAACAGTCCTTCCGATAGTTGAATTGATTGTCATTTGTGTTTGTCTCCAAATTAGTAGAGTTATGAGGCGTTCAGCAGCACCCAGTCAGCTGACAGGCAATGCTTGGAAAAAGCCTCGATTCGTGCCACCTGGTGCACGTTCGTGTCCCTCGACAGAGTCAAGTATACCTGTTAAACCAGAGCCAAGGACAGCACCGACTAAGGTACCATGTCACACACGTTTGCTCAATTGTACTATGGCGCAGAGCTTCATATTTATGTCACATTTCCTGTATTTAAGGTTCAAAACAGTCAACCAGCATTATCATTGTCCTGCAAAGACAACATCCAACACAAAGGTTCAACAACTGTGCCTGCCATGTCCAAAGTATTGGCTCGGGTCCTTGGTGCCACAGAAAGAAAAGAAAGTGTGGCGGTGATCGATCATCCAGAGGTTGATCTTCTACCTCAACAGAGGAATGTCAGCACTGATGAAGGTACATTTTTGGCGCTGTTACACTCTTGCTCATACCCAAAGGACTAAACCATGCCTTACAGAGGTGGAGAGATGTGAATGTGACCACAATGTTTACTTTTTCATTGTCATGGGAGGAGACAACAATTCTGCTGTTTAGATAGATTGTGACAGCACTCAAAACGCAGAATACATCAGTGAACAACTTTGCAATAATGCATGACATAAAAATACAGACAGTAGTTTCCAAGTCATAAATGGAAATATAGCCAGCAGTTCCAAGAAGTTGCACTCGGCAGGTAAACAAAGCTTACACAATGAAAAAGATCCGACTGCTTTGTTTTTTTTTTATGTCCAGTGTGAAAACCGTCTATATTTATTATTTTAATTTTAGTTCAGGCTACCTTGAATAATAATGAAACGTTTGTTCTTAATACCTATTTGTTTGACAAGAAAAAAAGAATAATTGACGTTCAATGTATTCCATATTTACTCCTGATACAGAGCACTATACATGCTATTCCAACACCCAAAGGGCTTTACTTGCCCATTCACTTAAGATGATGGCAATAGGCAGTGGTTCCTGAGCAATATGAGCCCTATGTTGATGCCTGTAGTGTTCCTCTGTGTGGCTTTTCTTTGTTGGACATCCTGTTTTGTCATTGCGGCTCATTGTGATTGAAGCAGTGAGAGAGGTGTTTTAATCAGGGGAAAAAAGGACAGTAGTGAGAGAAAGACATGAGGGGTAGGGAGTGTTAAGCCCGGCTGGTGACTGGAGGTCCAGAATTATGTAAATTAACGAGGCGGTTCCACGATAGACCTCGCCTTCGCTCTGCGCGTATCTTCAAAAAAAAAATCCCCAAAGAATGCGGCTGCGCTGTAACGCCGTGTCTTTTAACCATCGTGGTTTGTAACGCGTCGCAGCTCCTTCGCGGTGTCCAACGTTGTCAACAGACTCCAGGTGGCTGCGACGCGCAGCGCGGTCCCGCGAAGCCCCGCCCCTCCTTAAGTTAAGCCGGGACCATGGCGCTGTTTCGGAGGTCTGACGATCGTCACCTCCAAGACGTTTGTATGTCACGATTTACTCATGTTTGTCACGTTTCGGACAAAAGCTCGTGCCTGTGTTGCACTGTGAACGCAGTGCTTGGCTTGGGTTTTACAGAGGCCGAGCTGAAAGTAGGGCGGGCTGGGTTTAAGCCGCTTAACTACGTCAGCCTAAAGCTGGGAGGAATTCATCTAAAGCCCTCTGCAGTAGGCGGGGGCCTTAACGAGGCTGGCCTAGTTAAGCCTGATTCTTGAGCGCTCCACCGCCTGTTTTTGTTTGGCAAAGAAGCTGAGAGCAGACCAAGGAGAAGTGTGGTTTCATGTTTGTTAGGTTCATCTGATATTCAAATGAGAACTGTAGTGGATGCATATATGTCAGATGAGATACCGAAGACCTGGAGCAGAAGGAGAGACATTAACTAGACCTGGCTGCTGGACAGAGACTGCTTTAGGCCTGACTAAGTCTGAGCGAATGCTATGCTTTAAAATGGAACCCAGCTCTGCATTTCTATCCAACATGGTGGGTAAGGCTCGCTCCTCTAACTTCACCCTCTCTGAGAAGCTGGATCTGTTGAAGCTTGTCCGACCCCACATCCGCATCCTAGAGGACCACACCAACAAACATGCTGTCATTGTGGACAAGAACAAGTGCTGGGACACTGTGGCCGAGCAGTACAACACACTAGGAGGGGACAGACCCTACCGCACAGCCCAGGGCCTCAGGACCCTCTACAAAAGGCTAAAGGAATCTGCCAAGCAGGAAATGATGCAAAGGAGACACGCCCAACCAGAGTATCGAGGCAGCATCTCCGAACCTACCCGCAGAATTATGGAGATGATCCCTCACCTGTTTCACCATGTGCCCATGCACGAAAAAGACCTGGCACTCAGCAAGTAATAATATTTTTTTAGTGTGTTGACAGAAGTGACAACGCATGAAACCAGTTTTTATTGATTGTATTGTATTGTTTATACAAGTTTGTTTAATAGAAAAAAACGTTTTAAGTCGATATTTTTGGAAAAGAATTGAATCCATTTTACAATCTTTCTGTCCTACTCCCAAACTATTTTGGATGAGGTGATCCCTTTACAATTAGCAAAATGATAATTACATTTGAATCATCACAAAGTGATCTACTGGTTTGTTAGATTCATAATTCATTAACTAGAACTGTGTTCCACTTTTATTTTCAGAATGATGTGTAATAGACACATTTCAGCCATTGAGCCCCCTGGCAGCAGCTCATCTGTTGTCGGGCTGCAGGACTACGCAACAGCAGCTGATGTTGCACCAAACATTCCTCAAGATGTTGTCCAGCTGGACACAGATGAAGATGTCAAACCGCCCCCAGACCTACCTGCACAAGCAGGACCAGCTTTGGAAGTACACCACTTGTCAGAGCAGGAGCAAGACTTAGACAGTGTACACAATTATAAAGCATCTCCGTCACCCACCTCGTCTTCTGTCAACATAGCCCTCTCTGCCTCGCCGCTGCCTTTCCATCCGAACTTCTATCACAATGACTTCTACGGTCGCCATGACTATGGCGGAGTGCGTCCTCTTCACCTAGTCAGAGAGGAGCATGAGCTGGTGCTTGCCAATCACAGGAAAGTTGCTGTGTATCTGGATGAGAAGAGGGAGGGGCAGAAGAGGAAGCAGGAACTTGAGGAGGAACTTTTGAAGGCCAAGATCAGAGTTGAAAAACTGAGGGCTGCCAGACTTCGACATGGACTGCCAATACCACTTTAACCGGCTGATGCCAATGGAGGAGTATCACTGTGGACAGAAATATGACTGAGGAGCAGTTGGATTGTCCTCATTGTTGAAAACATAGTGCCTCACAATGGAGAACATTTTGAATTCATCTTAAATGAACACTGTGCAAATGGTACATTAGTGTCTGTATTTACTAGGGAGTATATGGTACATATACGTTTAAGTGTCTTTCTTTATGGTGCCTGTTTATGAATCCGGAAAAGGTGTTGATCGCCTTAAAATCTGTCAAATTGAATCAACCTCTGCAAATCAGATTACAAAGTATCACAACAGCACTTGTGGGATGGCATGCTTGTTACAGAATCAAAGATGAAATTGAGCAGAACTAAACAGTAATTAAATGAGCTTTAACACTTCTGGTGACCAGTTGTTTTTTTCTCCAAATTGACCATGTCCACAGAGGGATGATTCAGATCACCATTTATCTGACCTTGCTGTGCCTCATTAGGCTAAATGTTTTAAAAAAAAAAAAGCCGACTGGCTATGTTAGTTACATTCAAATGGTCAGTTCTCGACTTTGCCACTGAGAAATAGGACAAATTGTTTTCTCTGTTTGCTCCGTTGGTCAGTTTTTTTTGACGTGTGAATAAGGTTGCTTGTAATACAACAGCGACCTCTATTGGTGATGGTGCGTCAGTATTTCTCCACCGTTTGCTTATTTGTTTCCAGGATCACTGAGGACTCCAGAGACGATCCGTCAAAGCCCAGCACAGTCTGTAACAGACTTGGATTCTCCTTCCCGTGGCAGTAGTGAAGATGCACGTTATTTCAGCGTTCTTTGGTGTAAGGCAAGCACTAGGAAACACAAGCGTTGGGAGGGGGACGCTGTCCTAGTGACAAGGGGACATACAGCAACTTTGAAGGACATGAAGGGGAAAGACATTGGACGGGGTGAGAACATCATTTCCATTTTTGATTTCGTTTTTCATTTACTGTTAAGGTTCACTAATTCAAGTCAGAATTTATGGTCATTGCCTACTGACTGAGAAGTTGACCGATGCCTTACACACAGGACGAGTGACATTGGATTAAAGTCGAGAAGAGTGCTTAACAAACTTCCAGAGTTGGCAAAAGATATGCATCCAAAACCGGAAAAATGATTCACTCCCGACTTGAACCCTCACCAAGCAAATGACCTACATAACTGTTTATTATGGTTTGATTTTCAAATATCTTTTATCATCACACCCATGGTTCCATATCTCTAGGAAGTGGCTACAAGGTGTTGCAGTTGCTCTCCCTGAGTGAGGGCGAGACCCTTATGATCGGTGGGAAAGAGGTTGAAGTGTTGGGGCTCATCACAAAGGAGGACTACGCCAAGGGCTGTTGTTTCCAAGACTGCCCAGTGGAGACAGAGGAAGCTCTTCCGAGCCAAGTCAAGCTTACTTCTCAGAGATACAAACCATTTTGCCCCCCTCTACTGGCCGGAGAAGCTAAAATATCTAACAAAGAGGAGAAGCGGACGTGTCAGCCTCGTCATAACCCTAATGTTCCAGGTATTCTTAATAATTAATGGAAGCCAATTTGAACCCCTGTTTGTTTCTTTGCTCCAAGTATCAGCTCTCTGTGTATTTCTTTAATGACCCTTTAAACATTTGTTAATTTTAATCTGCTTATTATAAGAATGACTGAGTCATTATTTAATTCATAGTGTTAATGTAGAAGTTGCATAAAAGCTGAAGATTGTTATAGGATTTGATCGAATGAGAACGCAGCATGATCATAGAATGTTTAACCACTAAAGAAAGGTTTTGTTTGTAATGTTCTCATGATGTCTTCTGACATGGTTTGCTATTTTCCAGGTGCTCTGGTGATGCCTCGTCCATCCCACAACCACCAGTGGTCTAATAACAAGTCAGGTCTTCCTGTGGTCGATGTCGTAGTGGATCCCCATCTAACTGTTCACCTGCGACCTCATCAGAGAGAAGGATTAGTCTTTTTATATGAATGTGTCATGGGCATGAGGTGATCCTTGTGTTTAAAAGTGAGCCTAGAAGTTACATGAATTTAACATTTGTGCTTGTATCTACAGAGCTGACGGTCGCTACGGTGCCATTTTGGCGGATGAAATGGGCCTTGGAAAGACCCTCCAGAGTGTCTCGCTGTCTTGGACACTTCTTAAGCAGGGACCGTACGGTGGGAGAGCAATTGTCAAACGTGTCCTCGTGGTCACTCCTGGAAGTCTTGTGCAGAACTGGGGCATGGAGTTCAACAAGTGGCTGGGTCGAGAGAGGATTAGTGTTTTTACAGTGGATCAGGTGAGGGACGGGGTCTGGGATGGAATGTCTTACTCTTCTAGCTATTAATCCTTGACTGCAGGATCACAGGGTGGAGCAGTTCTTGTTGTCTCGGCACCACAGCGTTCTTGTGATCAGCTACGAGATGCTGCTTCGCTGCCTCGAGCAGGTTCGTTCTACCCGCATCTCTGTGTTTTAAATTTGTTTGCTCATCATTGGTTTTTGATTTTTCAGGTGCAGAATGTTGATTTTGGTCTAATAATTTGCGATGAAGGTCACAGGCTGAAGAACAGCAGCGTCAAAACATCATCTGCCCTCAGCAGCCTCAGCTGCACACGCAGGGTCATTCTCACTGGTATGAGCAGCAAAATAGCCACTTTACTTGTTTGATTTGTGTTGATTTTGTTCTGAAGCATCGCACTGTGCTTGCAAGTCCCTCAATACCCTTTAATCTTTCAGGCACACCTGTACAAAATGACCTTCAGGAGTTCTATGCTATTATTGACTTTGTTAATCCTGGTGTTCTTGGCTCAACATCCACTTATCGAAAAGTATATGAGGAGCCCATCCTAAGGTCCAGACAGCCCTCCTGCACTGAGGTAGAAGTATTTTAAACACTTTTCATGATGGCTTCAAATTCTCATGGCACGTCTTGCCACAGGATGACAGAACGCTAGGAGAAGAGCGGACAGCTGAGCTCTCTCGACTCACCAGTATGTTCATCCTGAGGAGGACGCAAGAGATCAATAACAGATATCTGCCGCCCCGTTTGGACTGGACACTGTTCTGTGAACCTTCTTCACTCCAGCTCCAGATTTACAAACGTCTGCTCAGTCACAGAGCCTTCAGAGCGTGTCCCCAGCAAACTCACACACACTTGACCTGCATCACTGCTCTGAAGAAGCTGTGTAACCATCCTGCGCTGCTTCGAGCCTCAGCAGAGGTCGGACTAAACTCCTATCTTATGTTATGTTGTTCAATCTAAAAGTAACATTAGCTGTGGATCTTTATATTGTCTGTTATAGGAGAAAGCTGACCGTGGATCTGATGAGAGCTTCTTCGAAGAAGACATGGTGCACTTTTTTTCTGAATCATACACCTCTGATGGAATGGACCCGGCGGACTCTGGAAAACTCAGTGTTCTTCGGGACCTTCTCCAGACCATCAGACGCATCAGTCCCTCTGACAGGTTAAGGATTTTGAGTCTTGCCACTCATTGAATTGCAGGTGTTAGCGTGAATTCTAATCCTGCAGGGTGGTGGTGGTGTCCAACTACACAGAAACACTTGACATGCTCCAGGACCTGTGTGGACACATGAACTATTCATTCTCTCGACTGGATGGACACACGCCCACCAGTCAGAGGCAGCTTCTGGTTGATGCTTTTAACAGCCCGTATTCCAAGTACTTCCTCTTTCTGCTGAGCTCCAAAGCAGGTGGAGTTGGCCTGAATTTGATTGGTGCCTCTCACTTGGTGTTGTATGACATCAACTGGAACCCAGCCAACGACCTTCAGGTGCTGTTAACCCCAACACACTTTTGGATTGATTTTCACCAGACCAGGGTGGGCAAACCAGGGTGGTGCAGGTTTTTTTTTCCATCTCACGAAGAATCAGAATCAAATTTATTGCCATGGTCAGTGGGGATCCCACCAACATCGGAATAAAGTGCTGTCAATAAAATAAAATAAAAAAACACACAAAGCACAAACAAGCAGGACTAGAGTGACAGTCAACTGATTAAACCCCTGAGACACCTCATGACCAGTTCGAACAAAAACCTGCTAGAAAAAACTCTCCAACCCTGCACTAGATTGACTTTGGTCTTGTTATCAGGCCATGGCTCGAGTTTGGAGGGACGGACAGAAAAAGGCAGTGCACACATATCGTCTTCTTACTGCTGGTGAGAGCACTTGCATGCTACATTTGCCTGCGCTCAATGTCAGGTTATTACAGGCGTTAGTCATGAATAATGACTTGCAGTTGTTGTGTTCAAAATAAAACCAGCAGGTTTAAATGCTCAAAATCCTATAATACTAGTCATAAAGTTTTTATTTGTTGTACATCAAGTTCAAAATCTGAAGAAGCGTTTGGCATTTTTTGCTTTGCATTACAAAAAATGATTATTATTTAACCGGCCCTTAATTTTTCATTAAGAAGTTGAATAATTTTTAAAGAAAAAACATTCAACTTTTTAAAGAAATATTCAACTTTTTTTTTCTTTAAAAAGTTGAATATTTACTTTAGAACTTCACGGCTTCAAATCGGTGAATAGGTCTTCCGGCCCAGGAAGATTTGTCCACAGTCCACAATTCCTCCGCATTTATTGCCTCAGAAACAACACTTTGAATGTCACCCCATGAATTTTCTATGGGATTAAGGTCTAGGGTGGCCACAACATCACTGTAATTCTGTTAGTCTGGAACCAACATGCTGCTCACTTGCTAGTGGGTCTATGCGTAGATATGCATAAGGCATCATGACCTCTTATTAAGTATTTTAATAAATGCAAACTGATCCATGATCCCTGGTGTGTGATAATAGTCCTGCTGACACCACAGAAAGGGAAACGCGCCCATATCATGATTCTTGCACAGTCATTCTTCACTGTCTCACAGTGTACTGTGGCTTGAAGTGTTTTCGGGCCACCTGACAAAAAAAACAAACTTGCTTTCATCAATGTTTCTGCGTTTCACTTTAGGCCAGTTGATGTGGTCTTTGGCTATTTATGTCCACTTCAGCATGTTGTTTTTTTTTTAACAGTAGAACTTTGCAGATAGATTAAATAATTCACACCTCATTAATTGAACTCTAAACTGCTGTTTTTGAACACAACCCTTTCATTTATTCAATTGCTGGTAAATTGTTTACCATAGAATTTGGGATTCAGTTTGACACGTGGTATATACGATATAAATCATGACTTGTGGGGCACGAGTCACCTGGCAATTCATTTTTCTTCTTTCAGGGACCATTGAGGAGAGAATTTTCATGAGACAAATTGCAAAGCAGGGTCTGTCCGATACCGTTGTGGATTTGGGCAAGGCCTCCGATCACATCAGCTTTACCACGAGTGACCTGCAAGACCTTTTCAGTCTGAAGGAAACACCCTCACTGACTCATGACTTACTGAACTGCAACTGCAACAGGGACGGTTCACTCAGCGGTAAGCTCAACATCACCCACAAGTTAGCTGAGTCGTTCTTCAAAGCTTGTTACTGATTTTTAGTGACTGCGGATGAGGAGGAACCCGTCTCCAGTCGGCCGTGTCAGCTCGGTCGTCAGGTAGGGCGTGGCACGACCACAAACAAGCACCCGAGCATGTCTGAGCTCATGCAGTGGCGACACTACTCTGGTGACACACTCACTTTCTCAGACCCATATCTCGACCACGCCCGAGACCACATCACCTTTGCATTCCAGACCACCGTCTCTCACACAGTTTAATTTCACAATAATAATAATCATAATAATAAGCCCCGACATTTTGGTTAACACCTGTTGCAGAGTTTATATTTCACTACGACACAAACTTGTTATGTGTTCATAAATTGTTTGAATAAATGTTCTCATTGGTTACTTACATTAACGTGTCGTATCATATTTAAATACAAGCCAAGCATTATGGGTCCTTGCCATCTCTCGTGTGCTCGTTCCCACAGGCTCCACATGTGAACCCTGACAGATGAAGTTAGACACACATGTTGAAGTGTTATATTTGTTTTCACAATATAAATAGCAAACTCTAAACACTTATTTGAGCGGTCTCAGAACTTTTTTTTCGCATGCAGAGAGGTCCAACTCAGGACTTCTGAAACTCGAAATGGAATTCATTTTTTAAGATTTTTGCTTTACCCTCGTAAAATCCTCCCCTGAGTTTCAGAGGTTCCCGTGCATTATGCTGCTTGTGTAATGCAGAATATCAATAGGAGGCATTGTAAAATCAGACGATGAATATTGTATGAGGATGCTGACAAGTTTGACTTGTCATCTAACATATTTAGTTATTTCATTTCAACTGGTATTTTTCTAGCCAAGAATTTTCCTGTTCATTAAGTATGTCATTTACATTATATTATATATATTGCGTATTATTATATTATTTTTACGTGACATTATTATATTAATTGAAAATCTAAAACCGCTACATTAAATTAAGTACAATAATATGTAATTTGTATTATCAAATGAAAGCTTTTCCACCTGGTGATGTTTTCGTAATTATCGAAACTAACAAAAAAAGCTGACAATGTTTTTAATGCTAATAATTTTTTAGCAAATGTGGCATAATTCTGATGCTGGGTAATAGTATGACACTACATGGTAACTTTATTTGTGATTATATGAAGAGTTTATGAAGTGAATGTGGTTGTCATTCCTCTGCAATAACCATCACTTCTGAATTACTTTCCTGTTTTCATTGTCCAATGTGTTGGCAGCTCTGTAAATGTCGGCCAGTCTTGTGAATGCAGACTGATCTAGTGAATAGAAGTGGCTCATTCTCATCATGATGCTGCTGCGTGGGAGTTGTGTAGCTGTCGCGAATTCTCACTTCTGCGCAACTGCAACAAGAAGTGGTCTTTTTTTTTTACTTTTAGATTCTTCAATGACTTTGTTGCATAATAACTGGGACTGAAATCTTTTCATTATGAAATCACACCTCAACTTGTTGAATGGATATTTTTCTTATTAACTACATGACCTTCAAGAAAAGGTTGAATTTTAAGACCATTTTCTCCATTTCCACCCGCTAAATTTTTTTTGTTTTTTTAAATACGGTAATCACACAAAATATGAGTGGACTAGTGGAATATCAGTTTTCCTTCAGGGAGGGAGTTGGCGATGGGTCAGCGAATCGGTGCAGCAGGCGCAGTATTGCAGTCGCTCTCCCTTGCTATTGTGTGTAAGAGAGAGCTGATCCAAAAGGAAAAGCTCTTTAATTACCAATTATTCTTTATCCCGACCCTCACCGATCGTCATGAGCTTTTGGTCGTGACCAAAAGAATGTGATCCCACATACAAGTGGCTAAAATGAGTTTTCTCTGACGAGGCGTCTCCCTCAGAGATAGGATGAGGAGTTGTCTTTTGGGGAGAGACTTGGAGTAGAGCCACTACCTCTCACCATTGAGTGGCGTTAGTTGAGGTGGTTCGGGCGTCTTGTGAGGACGGCCCGGCCAGCTGGCAGGAAAACGAGGGGTTGACCCAGGACCAGGTGGAAGGATGCAGTACATCCTTACTCCCTTGGTGACATATATTGACGTTGGGAAAGTTGTCTTTTGCGTCCCATTCTGTTGAAAAAGGCAGCCTTCAGCATTGCATGTTGACCCATTGGCAGCACGACACGTGAAAAAAAAGCTGTCTTGGAATAGAGATGTAGAAGTTCCCCCAGTTCAAGACAAAAACGAGTAAATATGCATTCGAGATTGAGACCCTAAAAATTTGGTCTTAGACCGGTGTTTGAGACCAGGGCTACAACACAACAAATAATGTTCTGTATTCAGCTCACGGTATGCTCTAGTCTCAGTGGACTCTCTGTTGGAACACTCTAGTTTTGATCTTGACTCAATCTTTTGAATTAAACACAAGTTTTTTTGTATAAAAATGTCTGATATGACCTTTTTAAAGGAATGAATACTGACTGAGCGACTGAGACATGTTGACTCCAGTGGTAGTCTGCTGAAGAATAACACTCCTCAAGTGTGGGAAAACAGGCCGAAGTTGTTTCGCCAAGTGACTGAAATTCATCTGTGAAGCTGCTGCCTGACTTTATTTCCTCCATGAGCTATGGTGTTTCATTTGAGACACGTGCGAGCCTGATGAGTGAGAAGCAACAGAGCGTGCTATTGATCCCTGTTACAATCTCTGAGGCCATGTGCTTGGGCTTCATCGGGTGGAATTTGGCAGGATATTACTAGAAAGCTGCTTTGCTGGCTGTGCTGCCACTCCACCACTTGAGTCTCCTCCTGCCGTACAGAGTCAATGATCAAACTTCCTTCTCTTGAGGGTAAAATGAACAATGCAGCCATTTGATGCAGATACTGAATCTGAGTGTTGTCCCCCCAGGAACTCTGTGGAGAACCTCCATGAAGAGGCTGGTTTATGAACTGGTAGTAAGCCTTTTTAAGCCGGTGTGATCAACCCTCGCCGGGGTCAGCCATGTCCCATTTCATTCATTGTCTTGGAATCATTGACTCATATCAGCAACATCCGTTGAAGTGGAGGTAAAACTGAGCTGCTTGTTATGAATCCTTGGATCATTTTATAATCTGGAAGTCAAACTAAGCCCGACATTAATGTTGCTGTTTAATCCACAGTGGTGTTGCACTGATGTCTATTACTGTATCAACTGCTGGCAGCTTTCTCTCATGGATATTTTTACTTTGTGAAAATAATTAATTTGATCTACAGAATGAATCTCTTGGTTAAGAATGAACAGAATTCATTTGTTGAAACGTTATGAAGAGAGAATATGAATCTATAACCGAGGGTTGTCAAATCAGATTTTCTCATCACTATTATCAGGGGCTAGACATGTCACAATAACCAACCCATCATGATATTAACAACAATTTAAGTGATAAGGGCTCGATCTTTAACTTTATTTATGTTGTGTATTTTCTCTCAAATCAACAAGGAAACATGATAAACTGCAATGCTATCATAACAGGCTTCAGCAAACCTTTGCATCTGCAAATAGATGATGACGGATTCTGACAGACCTACCACCATTTACACCACAATATCATGTCAGTCAGTACTGGTATTCCGCAACAACCCGAGCCACTTTGTCCTCCTGTTTGTTTGTTTATTCGTAATATGTTGATATTGAGTTCTCTTTAAGGCACAAGCATATTCTCACAACAAAACACTAATGTTTTTGCATAAATTATCTTGGGTTTCCACATAAATGGAGGTTCAACCTCAACACTGAACATCAGATGCAGTATTCTGGAATGTTTGACACTGTTCTCCCGGAAGCCTCGGCAATGCTTAACATGTATTAAGTTAATAGAATGATGATTAATTGGAGTGCTGTCCTAGTTTACAAGCGATTTCATATGTTGGAGCGGAGCTCAACGGCAGAGTTGAGTGTTCTGCAGACTCCCCCTTGATTTGCTTAAATCAGAATAATGCAAGAGATGACTTCATCCTATCTTTAGTGTTCACCCTGCTGTCCTGTATCCAGCCTCCATCCGTGCCTGACCCTGGTGCAGCTCCAGCACTTAACAGGGATTTCATTTTGCTCCATCATCTGTCAGGCAGATCAGATCAGGCGCTAATACAAAGCAGCAGGTCGATGAGGCGGCAACCCGTTGAAGCAGTTCAGCTGCTGAGGCCACAATTACGAACGAAATGCTGTTGATTTATGTCTCTTACATGATACCCCGGTTCCCAAACTTTTTTCCTTTAATGTTGCCACATCTACTACATATATATATAGAGGGAGGGATGCTGAGGAGGGTATATATATATATATATATATATATATATATATATATACACCTTCATGCTTAATAACACAGGTTGAGGAAGAAGTGCATTTTTGATTGAACTGATGGTTATTTATTAAAGTGAGTTAGCTACTTGTATGTTGCACACCAAGTAAATAGTGTTGCTATAATCTGAATGTTTCTGTCACAATCTATGAAAACTAGAAACTTCCATAAAACTTTCATATTGCTTATGTGCTGTTTCTTCATCCAGATCGTTTCAGTCAATAAACTCACTCTACGATCCAGGTGTGCTCAAGTCCATCCCTGATAAAACAACCGAAAGGCTGCCTTGATCCTACGTCAAGCTTGTGACTCATGTGCACTATGGTGTTCAATGCGTTGAGAAATCAGCTGAGATAACACAGTGCATATGATATGATGATCACAGAGCCACTGAAGGAAATTTAAAATACTTTTCATTAACTTGTCACATGTTTAGGCTTCCACAAACGGAAAAAAACAAAATCCCATAATTTAACGTCTCATGATTCATTTTTCTTAGTTGCTCATCAGCAGCTCAGGTTTTGGCTATTTGTTTATATATATATATATATATATATATATATATATATATATATATATATTATACACACACACACACACTACCGTTCAAAAGTTTGGGGTCGCTTAGAAATTTCCTTACTTTTGACAGAAAAGCACTTTTTATGAGGATAACTTTAAACTAATCAGAAATACACTTTTTATGTTGCTAATGTGGTAAATGACTATTCTAGCTGCAAATGTCTGTTTTTTGGACAATTTCTACATTGGTGTATAGGCCCATTTCACTCCAGTGTTCTAATGGTACAATGTGTTTGCTCATTGCATAAGAAGGCTAATGGATGATGTTGAAAACAGTTTAGCTGGTTAGAGAAGCTATAAAACTGACCTCCCTTTCAGCAGGTCGGGTATCTGGAGCATCACATTTGTGGGCTTGATTAAATGCTCAAAATGGCCAGAAAAAGAGAACTTTCATGTGAAACTCGACAGTCTATTCAACGGCTATTCCATGCGAGAAATTGCCAACGGTGTGTACTACTCCCTTCGGAGAACAGCACAAACAGGCTCTAACCAGAAGTGGGAGGCCCCGCTGCACAACTGAGCAAGAAGATAAGTACATTCGAATCTCTAGTTTGAGAAATAGACGTCTCACAGGTCCTCAACTGGCAGCTTCATTAAATAGTAGCCACAAAACGGCAGTGTCAACATCCACAGTGAAGAGGCAACTTCGGGATGCTGGTCTTCAGGGCAGAGTGGCAAAGAAAAAGCCATATCTGAGACTGGCCAATAAAAGAAAAAGAGTAATATGGGCAATAAAACAGACATTGGACAGAGGAAGATCTGAAAAAAAGTGTTATGGACGGATGAATGGAAGTTTGAGGTGTTTGGGTCACACAGAAGAACATTTGTGGGACGCTGAACAACTGAAGCAGCTTGACCGTGTGGTACGCAAGAAGTGTCCATCCAGCCAATCCAACTTGTGGGAGGGGCTTCTAGAAACGTGGGGTGACATTTCTCCAGATTACCTCAACAAATTAACAGCTAGAATGCCAAAGGTCTGCTGTAATTGCTGCAAATGGAGGATTCTTTTCAAAGTTTGAAGGAAAAAAAAATTTCAAATACAAATCATTATTTCTAACCTTGTTAATGTCTTTACTATATTTTCTATTCATTTTGCAACTCATGGCGGTAAATGGTAAAAGTGTGACTTTTCATGGAAAACACAAAATTGTCTAAAAGGGGTGGGATTCGATTATTTATTCGAATTAACTAGAGAATTTGTGATTAATAATTTGCAGTTCAATGGTATAAGAAAATTTTCCACAAGAAGCCACATTTTTCAATTTTAATGAGTTTGGTATATTAGTGAAAGTAATGATGGACCCATACATACATTTAAACAACAAACTATTGTTTATTTTGCATCAGTTTGACAGTAGCACAATAAATCAGGATGGTGGCTATATTTAAGTTTTTATATCAGCTTATTTAAACTAAAGCTCTTTTAATGTCTTTGTATAAGAATTTCAATTTTATAAGAATTTCAAGTCCATTCAGAGTAGTGGAAACTCTGGCCATTGTGTAGTGAAAAACCTCCCTGAACAAAAGCAAACAGGTGCTTTTGTTTGCTTTTGTTCAGGGATTCCTCCATGTTTGTTGCTGTTGTTATCATCCTAGCTGCCACGTGTCTTGTGCATCAGAGTGGACCAGGAACTCCTTCACTTACAAAGGTTCCCTGTTGTCTGGAGAGCAAACTGTTCAATTAAATTAAATTATGTGCCATTAAAATATTTTAGTGTTTTTTTGTGTAATTAATGAATTGTAATGAACTTGTTAAAGTATATATATATATATATATATATATATATTGTGACAGAAACATTCAGATTATAGCAACACTATTTACTTGGTGTGCGACATACAAGTAGCTAACTCACTTTAATAAATAACCATCAGTTCAATAAAAAATGCACTTCTTCCTCAGCCTGTGTTATTAAGCATGAAGAGTCTCACAAAGGATTTGCAAGCGAAACGCATTCAGCTTGTTTGGAATCCTACCACCATGACCGTAGCATATCCTGCAGAGCCACCTCAAATGTTGAAGTCCACCTCTCCATGATGCAGCGAGTCCCTCATCATGATGATGCTCTGTTTTACAGTTACCGCTTCAGTTTTCTCCTGTCTGAGTCTGGGTTAACAGGAGCGCAGCCCAGTGTGACATCATATTGTACTTGTTTCTGCCCAGCTCTGAATCCGCCCTCCTCCATAATTCCAGATCCAGCTGGGTGTGTAATGCTGCAGAGCAGAGATGGAATGCGTGATTCAAGTTACCAGTAGTTGTTTCATTATTCCACACATCTTACACATTTGTATCATTCCAAAGTAGGTGGCTGTGCACCCCGCTGTTAAACACATTTGAGTAAAGATGTCCGCAGCTCTAAGCTGGTGTACTAAATAAATAACCTGTCTGGTCTGTCATGAGAATATGAAAGAGTCGTCCAATGTTCTATTGGTCTGAACCGCTTTACTTGACTCTGATTCAAGCATTAAACCAAATGTCTGAGTCAGGGGTCACCAACCTCTTCGTTCTTAGCCCAACTGACTCCAGCTCATAGTCACTGGCGTCCACTCGCTTCCCCTCCGCGCACCCTCCTCAGCATCCCTCCCTCTGTATAAAGCGGAGAAATCCCGCCTACGTTGCAGACTGAGGACTTGTCTCCTGCGCTCCAGAGATGACCGACCCTGTGGTCACATCCACAAACTTGATCAAGAGAGCCATTTCTGAGTGAAGTTTTTGTAAAACTGATTTTTAATCCTTAAATCCAAGACCGCAGGGAGTTGAAGAAGATGCTATCCAGCGTCCGTCGGCACAGCCTCCGCCTGCAGTCAGAGCTGCACCGCTGGAGCATCTGCGACCCCGGAAACCACCGGCTGCAGGACGGGCTCCTGGCACGGGTGCCCGCCTGTATTGCCCGTTCCAGGTCCTGCACTAGCACCACGGGGGACTTGGACGGCACTCGCACTTGCTGGTCGTCCTCGGACTCGGTCATTTCTTCCGGAGAGGTAGCCGGACCCGAGAGCCCGTACAGGGTCGTTCTGCTCGGGGCGAGTGGAGTCGGCAAGACAGCCTTCGCTGGCATCTTCTCCGGGGCGGCGGACAGCATGGACAGCGACGACTGTGAGCTGTGTGGAGGTGGGAACAGAATCTCTATTGTCTCTTGGTTTATCCTCTGTAAAATAATTTCATCCATACTGAACCAAGCTGGAGTCAAATCTGCAACTTTCTTGTTGTGAGTCGTCCAAAACACAGACGATATGTGTTGACTCTAATTCAGCGGTTGACTGGCGACCTTTCCAGGGTGTCTGTCACTTTTGAGTGACTGCAACTTTGCTATCCATAGAACATGAGTGACTGCTGCCTACAATGGAGACTGGAGACTCAGGCACAGTTTCTCTCCCTGCTACACAAACATTTACCTTTACCTTTACTATATATATATATATATATATATATATATATATATATATATATATATATATATATATATATATAATTGTTTGGCCTACAAGAGGAAATGGTCATGCAGGGTTAGAGCAGAAACCCTGCATGACCATTTCCACCCGAGCAGAAACAAAAGCCAAAGCCAAAACATCAAGTCAAGAACATGATGATATACTCAGTTCACATCGAGCCTACTCGGGCCAATGGCTTGGCAGCAGGAAGTGATGGAATCCAACCCTCTATGTTCAGAACAAGTTTACGTTCGACCACGGTCACTCACAACAGTTCAATAACAACAGGAAGAGGCAAGTGACATGGAGAAAGAACTTCCTGGAAAGTTATAAGTTCCGTTTATATCCCACAGAACGATCATACCCACTGCCACATTAGCAATGGAAAACGGGCGAGAATGAGGAGTAATGACTGAGAGTTACACGTTCACAAACCTTCTGGGAAAAAACGGATGAAGAAGTGTAATGACACGGTCAGAAAGACTTTTAAACTGATCGGTATTTGTGCTCTTGTGTCAAACAATCTTCATTTGAGTTTGGAAAATCAATGTTCAACGGTCATTACTTATTTATCTTGTAGACAGTGGGCAATGAGAATAAAATGCAGTTACGAATCATGAAGAGAGATTTTGGGTGTTGAAACATTTGCTTGAATGACTTCGAAGGTGTGAATCTCTAATGCCACAAAGAGTCGCCACAACATGCTTTGGTGATTAAAGCTTGTGTTATTGTTTCTCATTGTTCCTGGAACTTTGCTCCTCTAACTGGGTTGTGGGCGGCTTGAGCCTGTCCCAGCTCCACGGGACAGGAGGTTGAGGATCCGAAAAACTCAGTACAGGATTGATTCATAGATAAGACAATGAGATATACTGTCGTTCATGATGTCAAAATGAACTAGCATTTGCGTTGTTCTGTTTGTTGCCTCAGGTAGTACTTGGAAAGAAATAAGCTGTTGTTCTGTTGGTGCTCTCCTCCTGCTTATTTTCTCTTCAAATTGAAAGTATAGCTGTTGACCTTTTGTGGCTACCTTTTTCTCTTGTGTCTATGTTTCAGATGAACTGTGTGAGAAGGAGATTGAAGTCGATGGCGAGCCGGCAACCGTCACTCTTGTGGACACGTGGGATGTTGAAGTGAATATTTCATTTGTGTCTTGTCAAACTCTTCCATGCTGAGGTGAAGTTTTTCCCTTCTTTGCAGTCGGACGGCGATTTGTCAGAGGAGCCTTGCATCCAGATCGGTGACGCGTACCTGCTGCTTTATTCAATTACAGACCGTGTTTCATTCCTGCGTGCCTCCGAGCTACGTATATCCCTGCGCCGCCTGCGTCCTGCCCAACACACACCCATCATCCTGGTGGGCAACAAGTGTGACCTGGTGCGACGAAGAGAGGTGTCCACGAGTGGTAACCAAGTGACTCTTCACCGGTTTCCTCACGCATGTGATGCTCTGACAGGTTGTTGTGGTTCCAGAGGGTCGAGCCTGTGCCGCTGTGTTTGACTGCAAGTTCATCGAAACATCCGCAGCCATGCAGCACAACGTGTGGGAGGCTTTTCACGGCGTTATTAGACAGCTACGTCTTCGCCGAGACTCCTGCAAGCGACGCAGGCATTCCACATTAAACAAGCGCAGAGAGAGCCTGCCTCTGAAGGCCAAACGCTTTTTGGACAAGATGGTGGCGAAGAACAACCCGTGTGTTGCATTCTGGGTCAAGTCCAAGTCCTGTCATGACCTCACTGTTCTGTAGGACGTTTTGATTGAAAACATTCAATGATGGACCTGCAACTCTCCGTGCCAGATTTTTACCTTGAAAAAATAGCATTTGTTGTAGTTGTTTTTTTCTTCTTTGCATCCATTTGTTACAAACAGGTTTGGTTTTCAAAATTCAAAACATTGATATTACATAAGACACAAATAAATGGGAAAAAATGTTTTGTAATTTCCTTTTACCCCCCACAATGAACTAGGTGCACTATATTTTGAATGGAAAATGAATTGTACACAAAACAATAACTGTCAAAAGTCGATTCATAAGCAGACTTGAATGAATGCTCAAGGTTTTGTCATGGAAATGAAGTTGGAGCTGCCAAGTAATAAAATTCTCCCACAAATATCTGCTGAAACAAACCAAAAGGTGTCAGTCACACCAGCATCTTTCAGCTGATGTTTAAACAAGAAATGTGGAGGAAGACGAATATTTTTTTTTTCAAATTTTCAAAGTGCGGTACTTATGTAACTACACAAGCTGCTTGAATCTTGCTTCTGTGGCAGTGTTTTGATGTTGTTGATTTTAATAAATGGGCAGAGGACTGTCCTGTCATGTGGGTCTGACTGACATTCACAACATGGATGACTCAGCAGCAACACAAAAGAGAACACTTGCTCAACAGCTGCAGTGCTAGCAGGAGATGAGTCACTCTCATGCTGTGAAGGAGTTGAAGTGACAAAATATGCTTCCGGGAGTAGATATGTATTGAAACATATAGATATGTTTGATGGTGTTTTGGCTGAAATACATTTGACTTCAGTCTCCTTCAACTTGCTCTGGTAAAATACCAGAGGTATTCTAAAAAATCATCATCAGTAATCTCTGCCTTGTCTTCAAGTTGTCCGGAGAGTATCGTAGATAACTGGCCATAGTGCACCCTGAGTGTCCGCTATTTTCTTGTAGAATAAAAAGGAACACTTGCATGTTTACTGTTGGCTGTGAAGCGTGTGTAACGCCTTGTTCATGAAAGCTTTAGTGTTCATCCCTTTGTATCTGAGCTGACTTCAGATGACTCCTTATTTTTGGTTCTGATAGAGAAATAAGGTGTGTTCAGCTCGCGACCCGAGTCTTGTCCACCTGATGACGGCTACTTTAAGACATGCTTCTTCGTGGGTCACAACTCAGCTGTTTCCATGTCACGCCTCAAGCTGAGTAGGAGAAACAGGACATGGGAAGGCTGCACAGCAGGGGCCAGTGGAACCCGAGACAAAGTCCACAGTGTGAAGAGCCCCGCAATGATGACTTTATCTGATACTCATTGATTACTGTCACTCTCGAGTCGGCTCTGGAACTACTACAAGTCGGAACAACTCAGTAATGCGGCGGCCTAATTGGCTTCTCTCAAAGCCGAGTCATCATCATAACTCTTTTAACATGGGCTCAGGGTACGAAGCATGGGAAACATGAGACGTTCCACTCAGTCACAAATGTGTAGCTCACATCTTAGTAAATCTCACACCCTACAATAGTGGGGCGCTCTTTAGACCTTCCAATACCTTAAAGGCCTTGCTGTTGTCTGCTGACTCTTATCAGCAGGATTCATGCTACAAGTCAAAGTCCTGAGTCCTGGACTGAGCCTATGTACCAGATAATCATCTCTTATTGCTACAATAATGACACATCTGGGTTGGATCTTTCAGTGTTTATTAGTTCTTGACCGATTTATGCTTCATAACCTTGTGCTGTTCTTCCTGCCTTTCCCTCTCCTTCTCTCTCATTGGCTGCCTGTGAGTAGACAATCATTAGATTCAATAAAACATTAGTGGTTAGCATGGTTAAAGTTTGACCGGAGAACTCTTCCGGCTTGCAGGATCTTGGGAGTCAGTCTCTTCTGACTCCTCCGGTGAGGTAAGACTCTATGACTTTCTGGTTCAATCTTAAATCATCTCAAATGTTGTGATCAGAATGTGAAGAACACAATGTACCTCGCTGGGATAGTAAGTTTTATATTTGACGCCGGCAGTGCTTCTGAACGTCTGTCTTTTGGTGTAGCTGTTTGACTTTGAAGGGTCATGAGTTGGAACTTGGATCTAATGGTGGACCTCAAACCAGAACTCACGTATCTACCGAAATGTTGAGCTTTATTGTGACATTCCCTTCCAAGAAGACATTTGTTAAATATTTGAAGTCGTAAACGTGCATGTGTCTTACTGTGCAGGCCAAAACTAAATAAATAAAAATGCCTGTTCTCATGATGAATGATTATTTGATTTGGTCAGAACAATACCCATTCCTATGTTTATGTTGAGCCAAACTGATATACAGTATAAACATCTAAAAAAGTAGGTGTGACTCAATGTCACCTTTAGCTAGCTATGAGTGTTTGCCTTTGGACGCAGCTCAATGTCAGTTTAAAGACCACTGCAATTCAGAAAAAGCTATTAGATATTAGAATAAAATATGTTGCATTATACTATTTTAAATCCATCATTGTACATTAGTACTTTTAGTCAAATGAATAAATTCTCATGATAATCCTGAAAATCATACAAATGCCATATTTGAACACAGGATCACACCCTTACATTAGATCTCTAAATGCGTAAAATACTAAATAAAATAAAAAAATAATCAGCTAAAATTAAAGAGTCATTACTGACATTAGCTATCAATTTCAAACTATAGCATCTCTGAATCAAACAAAAATACATCTTCCACTGCACATGTATCAATCCCCTGGATGACATCATAACATCATACTTGGGTCGAATATGCTGAATATATTGTAGTAAAACATGAAATAGAAGTAGTAGTAGTAGTTTGTTGGATCTGTTTTTGCTATTAAGAACTGTGTGACTCACTATACCCAAATTTGTTTTTTCAATGTATACATTCAGCCTATAACATCCACTTCCTGGAGTCAGTCTAGTTAGCAATGACAGCTGCTCATTTTGTAAAACGGATGCGATAGCGATCAACCTCTCAGAACCATCTCAGGAGCTGAGTTCTTCCCAGTTTGGTAGATCATTATTGAAAAGATTGCTCACCAGTATAGATTCCACCAAGATCCACGATGCCGGCAACAGCAGAGGCGGTCAAAGGGGCAAAGGTTGGAGCCAAATTTTGATGGCATTTGCATCACTCAAACTCAAAATCCCATAATGTACTTTATGAATGTAATAATATGAATCGCTGTTTTGTCAGAAAGGTCAAGGAAAGTCGGACAGCTTTTTTAGTTTTGGACAGTCTGTGTTTGTGATCTGTTCATATCAACACTTCATACCAACATGCTCAGTTAACTTTTCATGTTGCTTTCAGACTTAGAATTCGTCACAGTTACTGCGACTCATCACAAATGTTTTATATTTATTATGAACCTTTTAAGAACATTGAAACTTTCAGTTTCTCTCCCTGACCACGACTGGGTGCGGTCGCACATGTTTAGACTTTAAGCTCAGCGGCAACTTAAAGTACAAACTGGGTTTATACCCTGTTTGAATTCTCAAGGACGCAGACTGGTTCCCCTCACGGACCTTGTGAATCAATAACCTGTAAAGGGAGAGAACAAGGTTCCAATTAGTTTGCTTCTAAACTAACAGGACTCTTTCCTGATGACACTAATTCACACGGCTGCTGAGAGCCACAAGCTAAAAGCTTGATAGTTATTTGAATTGGACTCTTTTTGTTTGTCCTGCAGGCTACCATGTCAACCCATCTCTCGCTGCTGTTGCTCCCGCTACTCCTCACCACGGTAAAACCTCCTGAAGAACAATTTGGGTTGATTCATCCTCGCCTTCTGCTTCACATTTGGTTACTAATTAAAAAGTGAAACTAAAAGCAAACTGCAGTGAGTGGTGGTCTACTGACTTTGCCCTCATCTAATAGCCCACCAACTGAACATTTCCCTATAATAAATAACCTGCATGACTGTACACAGTTACATGGAAGAGAAGAATAAGTGAATCATGAGGTCGGTTATCACTTTTCTGTCAGGTGTTTTGTACTGTACTACACTGTACTGTACTGTCCTGTCCTATACTGTACTGTACTGTACTGTACTGTACTGTACTGTTGGGACACCCACCACTATCCCATTCACTGCAACAGCTAAACAAGTACAATACATTTTAAATCAAAATGGCACTCCTGATCAGTTAGTTGAACAAATGTATGAATCCTGTTTGGATTGTTGTTTTTTTTGTCTGTGTGTGTGTGTGTGTGTGTGAGATTGAGTTGATTGACTCGTGTGTGTTTCTGACAGGCCATTGGGGCGGGCCTTGAAGATAAGAAGGTCCCGTTTCATGACATGGTGATCAATGTGCAGGAAAAGACACCAGTGCCGTACGCCCTGTATCAGGTTGGTTGAACGACACAGTTGCACTTCATTCATAGTCTTCTGCTTGTTCCCTTCATGCGTGGCCCTACCCATCATGCCACTGGGTGAGAGACCACACCCCCCGCTACAGTGTTAATATGTCATTGTGGTGTTATCTTTCTTGAGATTACAGTTATTTCTTAAGCGCTGATTTTTTTTTTATCAATCATTCATGTTTTTTCTTAGGTTTTTGAAATGTACACACTGATTTCACTAAATATCCAAGCAGTATATTGCCCTTTTTATTCATATGCTATGAATTACACTCAGTTTGCACATGCTAAATTTATAGTGTTTTTATTTTCTTATTCCATATGGTTGACAGATATTTTAATAATGTGGCCCCTTTGTACCATCCTACTCTAGTTTGAGAAGAAGCATCCCGATGTGAATGAGTTTCGGGTAAAAGGAGAAGGTCGTGACATCATCAAAGTCTCCAAAGATGGTTGGCTCTACCTGGACAAGGCTCTGAACTGGTCTGAAGAAGACAACTACGTAGTGACGGTAAAATGACTTTGCTTCAGTTTGCTGTCTCTTTAAGCAATAAAAGGTTGTTGAGCTCCTAGTTTTGTCCAGGTGGAGGCGCTGGCAGATGGCCGAGTGATCGATGGCCCAATTTTTCTGACCATTAACGTGGAAGACATCAATGACCACGCTCCCTACTTCAACCAGAGCGACTACGCGGCTGTGGTTCGAGAGAACCATCCCGCTGGTTTGTATGTTTTGCACAAGTGGAAGTTGCAGCAACAATCTCACTCTGAGGTTGTGATCAGGTTCTCCCTTCACACGAGTGTTTGCCATGGACCAGGATGACCCACACACGCCAAACGCTCAACTGAGGTTCAGTCTGGTCAGCCAGATTCCCAGGAGAGACAATGTGGCCTTGTTCCAGATTCACCCGGTCAGCGGCGAGGTCTCCACCACCGAAGAAGGTCTGCTCTGGAGCACACACCACCCACATTATCTCTGGGCTGCAATCTGTCATTCCTCGCCTGTAATCTGGCAGTATAGTCAATCCAGATTACACAGCTCATCTTGTGCCCGCTCAAGATTAATGCCCATTTGAGCCAGATTGCCTAAATATGTCGCATGCTGTGGATTGTGTCTGTGCATGAGGAGGCCTGCTGACATCTGCTCGTGCTGATTAAATTCAGTCATGTTCCTCAGGCACGTTTTCCAGTTTTTTTTTTTTTTTTTTTCAAGGCGAGCGGCTACTGAAGGCCAGAGAGGGCATCCAGTTCACCAGGGGCGAGGAGGGTGGCCATGATTCTCTGAAGAAGAAGTTTGATGACTACTGTCCTGGGACGATGATTCCATATGAACTCAACCCCTTCTTCACCTGCTTGGAGCGAGCTGGTATGTGACATTTCTTCTCCATCTTATGGTTACCATACCTTTTCTTCCAGTCTGTTAATGGCAGATGTGTCTTTTAAGTGTTGAATGAAATCTGGTGCTAAAGGTCTTTTCTAAAGGAAACTTTTCTGCATATCTTCAAGAGACTCATATTAACACAAAGTGAAGTCGTCAGTGTAAACACCCGATGAAGCAAAATGACCACCGCTTCCGCAAGACTTTGGCCTCCAGTCATTTGAGTGTGAGACCTCTGATCTAAGGAAAGAAGGAAAACAAAAAAAATCTAGGGAGACGTGGGGTGTTGACAAGAAAACCATGGCACACAGCTGGGAAGAATATTGATGTCTCCTATCCATTAACCAAACTGATGTTTTCTTTGTGCGTCAGAGACCAGGAGGCGTAACCTGGACCCCCTGGATGACCCAGACTACGTCCTGTTTGTCCGAGTGCAAGACCTCAACGGAGCCTCTGAAGTGGCTTTGAGTGGAAACGCCAAAGTGAACATCGCTGTCAAGCCCAACCTGTGGGTGAATCCAGGGCCACTGCTTGTGAAGGAGAATCTGCATGAGACATACCCACTGGCCATCGCGAAGGTCAGACAAGTCTTATGCTCATTTGGGACAAAAATCCCACAAACTTGTACCTTGATCTTGATCCAGGTCCAGTCCAATGATCCCAAAGCTGTCTACAAGCTGATGCAGAAGGAGCGAGAGCAGAAGTTCCCGTTCAAGATAACAGAAGATGGAGAGGTCCTGCTGACTGAGCCGTTGGACAGGGAAGAGAAGCACATGGTACTAGGACCTGAAAATCAACCAATGCTGAGAATGGGAATCTAAACTTGGGATTATGTTTCAGTACATTCTAGTGGTCCTGGCTCATGACATCCACCAGAATGAGGTTGACACACCCATGGAGATTCAAGTGATCGTCGTAGACGTGAACGACAATGCACCCGAGTGTTTGAAGGTGGAGAGTGTGTTTGAGGTGCAGGAGGGTGAACCAGCAGGTGAGGAGCGACACAAGTGGAACTGGACATGTTTATTCAAGATAAGAGATTTATTTATGGGACCAATTGTATTTTGTCCATTAATACACACATGGGTCAACAACTGCGCAACATTTAGGTATGAAGCTACAGAAGCTCTGAAATAGAAGAGCTTGTCAGTATTAAAAATGATCTTTGGACCATTGGAGTGCTAACAGTAAGGGCTCTGTGTTGATAGAAATTCTTGTTGCTCCTCAGTGTCTGACCTCATCTTGTGATTACAGGAAGTCTCGTTGGACAGCTGATGGCTGCAGACAAGGATGATGAGGACACCCTGAATGCTCAGTTGACCTACAAGATTGTGTCCTCAGAGCCACTCACCTCTACCGAAACCTTCTCCATTGATGCTGCTTCAGGGCAGATCCAAGCACTGCAAACCTTGCAGAGGAAACAGCAGCAGCTGTACAAGCTCACCGTTCTAGTCAGTGACCCAGGTGAGGCCACAGTCAGTGTGTCTAGGCTCCCAGAGTCGTTGGATTAGGGGCTAGAAAGTCAGCGAAAAGCTCAAACGTTTGCCCACAAATTGAGCTCAAATAAAAATCGAAAAGTTACAATGAGCAATTAATCTGGTTAGAGTGGAGCAGGGGAGAAAAAAAAAGTTTGTTTTGCGTTTCTAAACTGCAATTGTGGCCAAATGGTGGAGCGCAGAAACATGAAAATCACAAGTTTTGTTGTCACAATTGACGTTCGCCTCCATTGAAACTGCATTGAGGAGGAGAGTCTGCTGCGCGAAAATCGAGGCAAAGTTACTCGTTTTTAACTCGCCATCCTGGCCAAATGGTGGACTGTAGACACATGAAAATCGTTTTTTCGCTATCTGCTACAGTCATATGGAGATACGGCCATTTGTTCGGGCAAGAAGTAACTCGGCCGTCTGAAGCATAATGAGTCAGCAGAGTCGCTTTCTGATGCTGTGGCGACGGAGCTGCAAAGTATGGGAAATGTCACTGTGGAGCTCAGGCTGCACAGACAGAGTCCGGTATCTGTGCCATCCTTTGAGCTATAGACACCGTGCAAAGCTTAAAACGTAGCTGCTGGCCTCCACTGATAGCATGTGCATGACGGTGGCACATGGTGCATACACAAGCTGTATATTCAATAAACAGCAGCGCCTAGTTTTATTGAGCATTCTGTGTAGTATTTTGTCACTGTGTTTCCTCTAACACTGGAAATGTAACATTGTGTCTCTGATTTCTCTGCCTGACTCAGATTACAGCACGGAATGTCAGGTCGTGATCAAGGTCATCGATGTCAACAATGAGATGCCACTCTTTGAACAGAACAGAGTGAGTTCATTGTGACAGCAGGCGTGCTGGAGGTAGCATCCACTGACCATGTGTTTTCCTGACACAGTACGAGAGTCCGCCTCTGACCGAGGACACTCCGGTGGGACACACTGTACTGACGCTGAGAGCAACAGACGCCGATGACCCTGACAGTGGAAGCTCTAAAATCGAGTTCCACATCACAGCTGGGGACGACGATGGTGTTTTCACAGTGGAAACTGATGGGGGTGGTGTCGGCCATCTTGTTATAGCCAAGGTGATGTATTGACATCTACAGCTCCAATTGATCGGAATCAGAATGGGGAATCCCACCAACTAGGAAAGTGCTTCGAAATACAGTGCTGTAAATAAAATAAAATAAAATAAAATAAAATAAAATAAAATAAAATAAAATAAAATAAAATAAACAACAAAGGCTGTTCACAAATTCAACAGTCTGATGGCTGAGGGGAAGAAGCTGTTCCTGTGACGGGAGGTTCTGGTCTGGATGGACCGTAGCCTCCTGCCAGAGGGAAGAGGAACAAACAGTCCATGACCAGGGTGAGAAGGGTCGGCTCTGATCCGACCTGCATGTCTTTGGGTCATGGAGACCTACAGGTCCTGAAGTGGTGGCAGGTTGCATCCCATCACCTTCTCAGCAGAACGCACTGTAGCAGTAAAAACAAGAAATAAACCCAGAAAATAAAAACAAATGAAAAATGTAAATAAAAAACAGAAGCCTGAAAAAATTGCCAAAAAATGAACTCAATGTTACATGAAAACGATTAATAGAAAACTATTGTTTAATTTGTTTTGTCTTGCTTCAGCCTTTGGACTTCGAGATGCATCCCACCTACAATCTGCAGATTGATGCCCGGAACCCTGAGCCCCTGATGAAGGGTCTTGAGTACGGCAGTGAATCAACAGCCTTTGTCTCCCTGACTATCACCGATGTGGATGAAGTTCCTGAGTTCAACCTGGACATATTGGAGGTGACTGTACCGGAAAACATCAGCAGGGGGGCGCTGCTGCTCACGGTGGAAGCCAAAGACCCAGAGGGCAAAGAGATCAGGTAAGAGGCGAGGCATCTTTCTTGTCTTCACACCATCCTCTAAATGAGATGTGCCCAGATTTTCATGCCCTCCAATCCATTTTAAAAAGTGCACCACTTATACACCGTCTCTAGAAGAATGACGTGATAAGAGATGCAAGTGAATTTTCATCTGTTTCCTTTAAACCAACTATTTGTGTGGCATGTTCACAGCTTCAAGATGGAGGGAGACTCTATGGGCTGGCTGGAGCTCGACCCAGCCTCGGGCCAGATCAAGACCAAAGACAAGCTGGACAGAGAAGCCCTGGAAGTCTTCACAGTCACCATCACTGCTTTTGAGAAGGGTGACAAAAGCAATCTACTTGAATGGCTAAAACATTATTCACTTGGAATGTGTTGTGTCTTCATCCAGATGTAGAGAGCCAGTGGTTATGTGCTCAAGCCGTCACACATTGAGAGCATCATACATTGCATTGAGTCACCAGCTGTCACTTAACACTGTGCCATTTTGCGAAGTGAATTCATGAATTCATACATGGTTGACAGTTGGCAGCCTTGCCATCAGGTCCACTCATGTTCTAGTGTTTCTCTCAGATCTGAGTTAGTAGCTATCATCACAGCCAGTAACTCAGAACTCATATATCCACTGGAAAATGTCCGCAATTGTCTTGTCTGGGACAACAGAATGTTCAGTTTTTGTTCATCCAAAGACGTTTAATGGTGTTTTAGCACGTGGCAAAGTCACGTCTTCACATTAGCGACAGCAGCTCAGGTGACGATAGATTTTCAGGAAGTTCAGATCCATGACCAGCCTTTGAAAAAGGTCCTAGATAGAGCATGAGTGGTTCTCCTCAAAACCTGCTAATTTAGAGGGAATGTGCTCACACATTCCCTCTAAATGAGCACTTGGAGGTGCAGCATGAGCACTTGGAGACGTAACTGCAGTCAACGTTGTCTTATATTAAGAACATGCTGCTAACGCAAGTTCCTCTCCAGAAAACCCGAGCATGTCCAGTCAGCGTGAGGTCTCTGTCAGACTGCTGGATGTCAATGACAACACCCCAAAACCGGTGGAGTCCGAGTTCTTCATTTGTGTTAAGAAGCCAAAGCCTGTCATCATCAGGGCCCAGGACCCAGACAACGCTCCATTCTCACAGCCATTTACCTTCACCTTTGCCAAGAAGTACAGCAATTGGCACCTTCAAACTGTGGACGGTACGGTGGAATAAGTCTTGTTTGGCTGAACACTATGAAGTGGATCCATCATGAAGGTTTACATTTTTCCAGGTGCATCAGCCAAACTGAGTTTGAAGAAAACTGCCACAGAGGACCACACCTTCCCTATCGCCATCAACATCAAGGACAATGCAGGCATGGGGGTCACTCACTCATTGCACGGTGAGTCTGGATAGACAAGTATTTATATCAGAATTTTCAGTGGGTGGTTCAAGTCCCATATGACTGTTTAACACTGTCTCCAGTGAGAGTCTGCAACTGCACTGAGCTCGGCTACTGCTACATGCCTCCTGAATCTCGCACTGGCAAGTTAGGCATGGCCTCCACCATTGGAATTTTGGCGGGAGTTCTCGGTTTTGTCAGTAAGTTGTGGTCTCTCTGCAGCTATATTGTCATGAAATCAAGTCACAAATTACACAGAACTGGGAAATTTCCATTTGGAATCCATCCATTCATTGACTGAAAACAAGTAACATTTGTGATTTTCTGTTATGTTGTTAAGTGAATCATCCTGTTCTGACTATTTTCTTGGTTTGTGTGTTCGTAGCCATCATATTCATCATTGTGATCAAACAATCCAGCAAAAACAAGAAGAGACGAGTCCCTGCTGTGCAGGAGACCAACACCCTGATGTAGATCCTCTGGAGTACCAGCCAAGACTCAGGGGTCCTTGAAATTTTCATCAGAGGACCATCAATATTTGGAGACACAAAGAAATCTTGAGCTATTTTACGCTGCTCCCAGTGTAACCTGTGCCTAATTTATTCAAAGGTTGAATCCCGGATTACAGTTGTCGGTCTGGAGTTGGATTATTGTCTGTGACTTTTTGAAATAAATATGAACTGGGATTCCTGAAAGATGTGCGTGTGTCAAACTCATTGTGACTGTTCCTTATTCTTGGTTCATAACAATCTGGTGCATTTCAAACCATTGTGAGACAAAGTTTCAGTCGCATTTGTCCACATATTATTTTCATCAGATTTGTTAAGCATTAATGAAAGCATCTTAAAAATAACATACTCCAAAAAATATGAAATAATCATGCCAAATAAGGAGTGTAAAACAGCAATTAACCTATTACGAAAACATATATCAAATAAAACTTGACAGTCGGCAAAATGAATGACATTTCAAATGCTAAAAAGGCTAAATAGGACTATAACATTGGGAGGTGGCGTGGCGGTGGTTTGTGCCCCCCTAGTTTTGCATCGGAATAAGTTTTATTGCCGCTCCACTTTCATTTTAAGGTCTGAATTCTGTCGAAGTGAGGATTCACAAAAGTACTAACATGTACACCAGAATGAGCTGAATCCACCTCAACATGCAGTGACAAAAGATGTGATGACGTCCTATCCACCCCACCTGCTGCTACAGTCTAGCTACCTCTCCCCTTCTCGCCCCCTCCTCAATGTCTGAAGGCAGTAAGAGGCAATAAGACATACGTGACAGGTGGGTGTGTTGGACATGTGCCCCCTTCACGGTGCTACTCTGTGGCCCATGTGCTGGTAATTGCGAGTTCCTGCAGGAGCTCCTCAGTGGAGTGGTGTTTCGCTCCTTCCAACTGTTTGAGAAGCAGAAGAGCAACCGCATGACTCCACTCTCAACATTCTATTCTCGCACACACAATTAACAGCAGCTGAACACTTCTACACACTATTATGTTCCATCAGGTATGTCCACCTGAGTTGGACACCTTGTGGCTAGAACTCTCTCTCAAAATTAAATGAAATCTTCTTTTCTGAGATGCAATCCATTTTCTTCACATTTGGCATGCAGACATACAGATACAGATGGAAATCTGTATCCAGTTGACCAGATATAAATGGCTGTTCATTGATGAAAGTCAGTAGTCTGGTGAAATAACTAGCAAATAGAAATAACATGGTGGTGTCGCTGTGCAAGCAACGTCACAATGTCCTTCTACTCCAGTCCCAGTTCAAAATACAGCTTGATTAATTCAGTAACCTTATTTTTGTCTTTGTCTTCAGCTTTCTGAAGGTTCCGCTTCCTGTGTGTGGCCTGCTCCAAGATGTCAAGAGAAGGAGGGGGGAATGGGGTGGCTCTTCAGTGTTCTTCTTTGTTGTGTTACCTCAACACATTGCAGCGTCATTGGCCGAGAACCAATCCAGAGAACCAATACGTTTATCTGCATATACGGCCTTTGCTTTCTTCAGCTCCCTCCGAAACCGGTACTTCAGCTCTTTGTAACAGCTCCTGCTGTGGGGACAGGAGCTGTTACAAAGGAGCTGTTTTCTCCAGTTTAATCTGTCTGAGATTTGCTTTGAATCATGGTTTATCATTTACATAATTCACCTTGGTGCTGGAACAATGCACTCTCTGAACACCTCCCAGTCTGTGGTCTCCATTCCACTCTGCAACTCCTCTACAGCCTCACCTGTCCAGATCTTCATGCTCCTCACAGCAGGCTTTGCAAGCTTAGATGATGAAGTGATCTGAGAGCAGTGTTGAAAAATTATTGACACGTCCGTACACCACCAATTGTTGATGTACAAACACATTCCTTCTCTTTTGGTTTTGCCTGCACATGGTTGGATGAATGTTTTTTTTTTTGACAGTTATGCCGTGAGTGTAGTGGGGCTAACGTGCTAATGCTGTTGGACCTGTGGAGTGTAGAGACGGGAGTGCGTAACTTCAATCTGCCTCTTTAGAAATTTCTTGTTACTTTTTTTTTTTATTCATCGTGTTCGTGAGCTATCACATGCAACAATATGTAACTGATTGAATATGTCACTAAGTGAAAATATCGAGGGATTAAGATCCAAATCAGGAAAAAAGTTGTTGTGAAGAGAATAAAGCTTCCTGTCTTTGACAAGTTCATCACAACGTGTGTATATCCACCACAGCGGTGCTTCCAAAGACGGAACAGCATCCCACTGGCTACATCGCAGCAGTGAGGGCAACATTTCCAGTTGGTTTAGTTGTGTTGCGGAAAGGATCATCAGCATTGGTTTTGCACTATTGTTTGTTCCTGCTACTACTGAGTGTTCCGTAAAAAGAGCTTTTGCACTGCTAAAAGTATAGTTTGTAAACTAAATGATTACAATAAATATGCCCATCAAAAGTTTCAATATTGTCATTCATTCACTTGCACTCACACTGCCATCGCACCTTCAGGTCAAGTGGCGACTTTGTGATGGGATTACACTTGAAGTGGGTTAGGGCCTATAGATGGATAGATAGACTTTATTACCTCACTATATACAGCAGTTTAGCAGGCCACACAAATAACAATAATGAGGCCGAGTCTGTCCCTATGTTACAGGTTCCGGACGCAGCCCGATGACCATGACTGTTCTAAGATGATTATATTTGAGCTCCACTATCATATACAGTTTTTAATAAGTAACTTTTGCCATTTACTAGTTGCTTTGAAAGTAATGAGTAACTTGAAGTAACAAAGTTACTTTTGAATGAAGCAACTAGTAACTGTAACTGTAAGTTTCTAACTAACTAACTTGCCCAACACTGCTTACTGTTGAGCGAGCGATCCTCTCTGGTTACCTAATGTAACCGCAGTGCTGTGAATATGTGCGAAGCTATTGGTTAATCCACTTCGATTGATTGGCTCTCCGCCCAGGAAGGCACCACCCACTGCGTATAACACCCCTCATCTTCCGCTGCTCGGCCCCTTTTGGAACTCTGCTGGGCAGCCAGTTACTGAGGGTTATTGAGTGTTGAATGCTGTCAGATCACTCACCAGTTTTGCTGTAGTCAAGGCTAAGAGCAGTACCGTCTTAAAGGTCAGGTCCTCCAGAGAAGACTCTGCTAGGGGTTCGAACGGAGGTTTACACAGGCCCTTTAGGACCACCTGCAGATTCCATCTTGGGGTTAGGCTCCGTACTGGGGACCTGATCAGTCCGCCACCAAGCAAAACCCTCTTGATAATTTGTTGACTTCTCACAGATAAACGACCCACGCCCTGGTGTCCCACAGACATGGCTGCTGCAAACACATTCAGTGTCCACACCAATCTACGAAGACACGCTACTTAGTGGCGTAGGCCCTTTTGAAAGGCACTTTTGAAATAACTGCATTTAACATCCCATGTCAAGTAATTTCAACCTTTCAACCAACTCCTCCGGCTTGGGTCAACGCTTGGGTTACATCCGGGATTGGCCTTGTAGATCCCACCATCAGACTGACCAGGTCTGGAAACCATCTCATGTTTGTGCCACCGTCGAGAGTTTCTGTTCTCTGACGCGCTGCAGAAAGCGCATCATTAACCTGAGCGTGGGAAACAGTAGAGAAGCCCCCATGGCCACACTGGATGAGCCAGTGCATCCACTCCGACAGACGGTCTGTCCGATACTCTCAGAGAGAACCACAGCGGGGCTTTGGTGTTCTCTTAGGAGGCGAACAGGTCGGCCACAAGAGTCCTGAATCGCTGCCTGATCGTGTCTGCCACCTCTGGTGCGAGGCCCCATTTGTCTGCGAGAGCGCCCCCTCTGGACATTCTGTCCACGCGCAGATTTAGGGCACCTGGGACTCATGCGCTCTCATGGACCAGAGATGAGTCGCAGGATATGGGCCGCCACCCTCTGCAGGGAAGGGGAGCACACGCCCCCTGGCACAGAAATTAAAAGTGCCAGAAAGACTAAATGACCATATTCCGATTGGGATGAGAAAAGGTCAACAGCCAAGAAGGTTCATGGATGTGGGAAATGAGACGGGGGAGGATGACCGATAGCCCAAATGCCATCCAGGCTAATGTGGCAGTAGCAGATCTGTATCAGTGCAGCAGCCACGAAGTAGATCGTTTCATTTGTCTCACAAGCAACCTGTTGCAGTTATTTACATTCAAATGTACATCCATGCAAACAGTCAAATGTCATACTCACAAAGATTGCGATCAGTGAGACAAAGTGCACCAAACCTCTTTGATTCTTCTGTGATGCCGGAGCTCGACTTCGAAATGATCAGTGGAAGTTCACTTCAAAAACTTAATAAATCAAAAGACCCTTCTGTTGTTCATTAACTTTATTTCTTACGATATACTTGAGCGACATCATTTAAAACAGGACTTTAAGACATGAAGCTTCAGTGGAATAAATAAAGTTTCAAACTTCAATTTTAAAATACACACTGCAGGTGCAAGGTATTTACAAGCTGTCGAGGCTGCAACTTTAACTTCATACAGGTATTACTTGTAACAATACAAAAGGGAGCAATGACCAAGAATAAACTAAACACTGTCAATTGATTAAAAATGTTCGGTCACCATTTAAATAAGGTCATGTCGCCCCTGATTCAACAATGACGTGAGAGAGGGGAAAAACTGTGGATTAAATATTTGGCACTAAAATGGTCTTGTAACAGAATGAGTGGCAAATGCCTTCCACAAGTGATTCCACGTTCAAGTCCCATACCTAACATATTTACAATAAAAACACAGAGAAAAAGAAGTTAGGACAAGACTGCATGAAGTGCTTTGTCACAGATACAAAGTCTGAAGTGTGTGCGTTGTCACTGCCCCTATTGCTGCTGCGCTCCGACCACATGTGGGTTGAACTGCGAGATGATGATTGTTATGTCATCGCGGTACATGCGGGCGAGTTCCTCTGGTAGCGAAAGCATTTTGGAGAGTCGCTCATGGTCCACGGTGCCAAACTCGTTGTTTCCCACTGCATGTCGCATCAGGTGGGTGGCCGAATTGTGGTCCTCGAAAGCTGAAGAGACCCTTGCCTTCCTCTCCTCCAGCAGACCCTGCATCTGTCCCAGTGTGACCCTGTAGCCCCCGACTTTAAGAGGCTGTCGCTGGTGAACTCCTGTGAGGTATTCGCCGACGATCCGCACCACTTCCTGTCTGTGGAGGGTCTCCCAGAGGCCGTCGGAGCCAATCACCTGCAGACACATGAAAGGAAAAGCTCATATATAATCTGTACTTGACTAGAGGCTCCTGGAGCTTGGGAAATTCTCTGAAGGATTCAGGATCGCTCTTAGATCATGAGCCCTCCATTAGACTTAAACTGAAATCATCTTTGCACTGAGCATTTCTATTTTGTAACAAAAAAAATAAAATCTCACCATGAATCGATCCTGGGGCCTCAGTTTGTGGTACGTGATTTCTGGCTCAGCTGTCAGGTACGGCGGCGTGTGGTAGTTTGGGGGAATGAACTTGGTGTGCTCATTCTCATGCAACTGATCTGGTCCAGACTCCAGCACGCGCTTCTGCAGCTCAATACTCCACTTAAACTTCACATCACCGAATGCTCTGAACGGCATGAGGAGGCCCAGCAGTCGGTCCTGTGAGGAAAGGGGTCGCACAAAAAATGAGGATGACAGCGAAGCATTAGAGGTGGGTGAGCCTGGTACCTGTCTTATAACCGTTTTCCTCTCGGACGGTGGGTGCTCCCCTCGTATCCGGGCCACCTCTTCCTCGTTCTGAGCGCTATGGTCATTGGAGAGGGTGTGAGCAGTGAAGGAGCCATCCTCCTCCT
The DNA here is from genome assembly GCF_027744825.2 of Synchiropus splendidus. Lineage (NCBI taxonomy): Eukaryota > Metazoa > Chordata > Actinopteri > Syngnathiformes > Callionymidae > Synchiropus > Synchiropus splendidus. The sequence continues at coordinate 14,966,237 of NC_071348.1, forward strand.
GAACCCCCAAGACAGCTCGAGCATCGCCTGCGTTAGCTATGTAGCTTTAGAGGAGAAACAGAGGAAGACGCTATAAAACTGTACACAGATGTGGGGAGCATGTCAGACTGAAAAATTAGGTGTGTGTGTGTGTGTGTGTGTGTGTGTGTGTGTGTGTGTGTGTGTGTGTGTGTGTGTTCCACTCATACAGGTCTGATCCATCAATGTGAGCCACACAGGCTGTTGCTCCTGAGAAGGCCACCCTCAAAACCCAGTAATGGAGGTAAGCATTCGGATCTCCGACCTGTTCCAAGAGAATTTGGGGACACAGATTGAGTTGCGGACATGTGAGCTTTACTGGAAATTGTAAAAGTTTAAATATGGCGCACACGTTTTTACAGGGTGTGCAAAGTGATATCGAAAGTCCAGGGGTCATGACAGTAAGATGTGCTCATCCACTTGCAAACATTGAGCACCAAAACAGACTGAAACAAGAGTGCTGTCACAATATTCTTGTGTCTGTAAAATGGTGACGCTTCACCTGGTAGCAGTATCTGACCATGTGTCATGAACACACCTCAATGTGGCATTCTGAAAATCGGACTCACAAGATGTCTTAAATTCTGCCACAAATAGTATAACAGAGCAGCATCACTAACAGCAAATGTCAAATTGAAGACCAAAACAAACTTAACCATGAGTGAGGAAGGAGGCTCCAATGCTCTCTGCGTTACACCAAAATCAGTAAAGAGCACTTTTGTGTTTAACACTGGTTTGATGTGACGTGGCTCAATTCTATCTCTGACTTTAAATTTTTGTTTATTGTGACCAAAATGATCACGGTCATCATTATTATCATGGTATTGCAGCAATGGGCTCAAATGTAGGGATGAACAAGCGTAACAACCATTTAAATGATCTTTCTTTATTTTTTCAGCACACTTTCCCAGCTCAAACATGACACCACTGCAACAGATTTCAAGTTTAGCCAGGGCTACTGCTGACTGGAACGCTGCATACATAAGTATGAGTTTGATGCACAATAACGGATGGTAGTAGGAGCACCATGATGTAACCCTGGGTTAGCATTAACTACGACCATGGAAAAAAAAAAAAAAAAATCCAGTACCTCAGTCTGGAGCAGGTCATAAATCAGCTGACACATGTGCAATCTCATGGGTCAGAGGCACAGGTGGATCTTGTCACGTCAACAGTGTGAATTGTGGAGTTGTTTGCAGTGCAGTTAAAACTACGATCATGAAGGCTCAGCCTTGGTGTTGGGTAATACTGTGTTGATGTTGCTTGTCATAATATTGAAATAGTGGTGCTTAATGGGTCAATCTAGTTGAAAGAGATTGTATCTTTTCTTTTAATTGACATCTGTCAGAACATCAATCATGTTCATAAAGAAGAATTTTCACCTGAGCCTCCAGAGAAATGTCGTTGTCCAACCTCTTGAAGGCATTGAGTAATGCCTCCCGGGTGTCTGGGATCTCTCCAGGACTGTAGGCAAACAAAGGATGGGATACATTTGTGCGTGTTGGACAGCTGACACTTGTACTGTGTGTTGGTGAAGTTCGATCAAGAACAAATACAGGACTGTCTCAGAAAATTAGAATATTGTGATAAAGTTCATTATTTTCTTTAATGCAATTACAAAAAACAAAAATGCCATACATCATGGAATCATACAAATCAACAGAAATATTGCAAGCCTTTTATTATTTTAATATTGCTGATTATGGCTTAGAGCTTGAGAAAACTCAAAAATTGGCTTGCAATATTTCTGTTGATTTGTAATGAATCCATGATGTATGGCATTTTTGTTTTTTTTAATTGCATTAAAGAAAATAATGAACTTTATCACAATATTCTAATTTTCTGAGACAGTCCTGTATTTGTTCTTGATCGACAGTCCTGTAAGCACCTCTATATAAATCTCACCTGGTCAGATCGATCAACTCCTGCCAGTAGGTTCGCAGGCTGTTAAAGTAGAGTGTCTGAGCTTCTCGGCTGAAGTAGTCATTGGGATGTTTGTGCCACTGCAAGATGGGACTGAGGGCTCGACCTGATTCTACCGCTGCCTCCAGCTCACACAGAGTGTCGTGAGGGAGCAGTGAGACTGCGATGTAGTAGAAAAGCCGCTCGCTCAGAGCCTGGTGACACAACATTAAACAAAGAAATTAGAGTGAAGCAAAACATGAAAAAACGGACGCCAGATGCCTGATAATGCGTAATCTGGTGACTGAGCAACTGTATGCACACATGCACGCTGGCTGTCCGCAAGTGACACACACTCTGTGACACTGAAAGCTTCCTGACAAGTCTGACTCCTTGTGGAATGAAACAAATGCTGCATCTGTTTGATGAATCAGACATAAAAATGACTGCGGGACTTGATGTGACAGAGCAGCAGTTGCAGCCACTGTAGCTGCGCTGGTGCAGACTTTGCTACACAACCAGAGCGTTGTGCCCTCAAACCATCATTCAATGAAACGAAACAGTGGAGTGGATCTTAACGGTAATCCACAGGAAACCAATCCCCTCCGACCCCAGCTACTGCTGCTGGGAGTCTGTCCCTTCATTGATCAGACAGATGATGATTCAAAGTAAAATGTAACTGACAAAACTTGCACTTAAATATTTAAAATTTTGTTTATTTTGTGGCTCACTTCTCTTGAAGCTCTACATGTGTTTGACAAATCAGAACTGTTCATCACTGTGAAATATTGACCGAGTTGTACTGTATGCAATGTATCAACTAAGGCCATGCGATACAATGGCTACACAAACGTTGTACAACTTGTCATGTAGCCGTTTGCAATGTATCCAGAGGATTGAAATAAACATTCAGAACGGACTCAAAACTTCCTGCATAGGTAAGGTTAGTGTAAAAAACTATTTAAATGTTGGTCTGTCCATGCACACTGCATTTCTGCTTGCTGGATGGATCGATGCATTCTGTGAATTCATTCAACAGCCTGATACCAAAGCAATTGTTGGGATGAGTAATCCCGTCATCGTGGAGAAAGAACAACTACACAACTAAAAAGTGAGACTTAAGTCTTGCCCTATGTGCTGATGAAGGTCGTGTTTCATTCTAAAGACATTATGTTTATGTAATGTATTGCAGGCTTTTAGCTAGACTAGCTAAAGCTAGCCTAATGTACAAAACATGAAAAACTGGATCCCTCCCAGCACTCAAAACCAGACACCCTGCTGAGGAAACAGGGTATAATGCCCGACTTGTCGTGTCATATCACTAGTTTACAATAAATAGTGTTTCCACCCGGTAATTTCGCAGAATATGATCCATATTTGCAGATTCTTGAAGCTTTCGCAACCGTAAGCATCATATTTGTTTAAGGCCGTAATCTCGCGGTGATCCACATCACGCGAGTCGCAACACAGAAGCGTGCTGCTATTGATGGGATGTCTGACAATGATGACAGGAGGAAACCGCAGATAAGTTCCAAACTTCTTCAAAATTAACTCATTGCTTTCTAATCGGATCCCGCATCCCAGCCGCAAGCGGACGAACATACAGCCCTTTCAGAATGACAACAAAATAGCTTAATCTCAAGATTTCAGTAGTTCTATTTATTTAATCAAGCGACAAGCCTTTATAAATGTATTGTTTGAATGAATGAATGTTGTGGTTGTGAAAGTTCAGAAAACCATCTCAGCTGATACAACTGCTTATCTTGCATAAATATATGAAAAAAAGATGTAGACACAAGGCTGTACACACGATGGCTTGTAGTAAGGGAAAGAATCTTCTTTTTCTTTCAGCATCTCCCTTCATCCTCCTCCACCTCACCCTGTCCTCTGCTTCCTCTTCTCTCAAACCTACAAACCTCATGTCCTCCTTCAATCTCCTCTTTGGCCTTCCTCTCCACCTCCTGCCTGGCAGTACTTGGACGCCCTGTTTCAAAATCCTAGCCAATATCAATGGTTGGGCCAGCCCTAATAACAGAGTCAACTGACCAAAACGATATATACTGACCCGAAAACCAGTCTTTTATTGCGGCGTATTCTTCTTGAACTCTGGGTCAAAGCACTGTTTAGCACACACTTGTTGAAACAATTGGCTGATTGACATTACCAAGGTTACTTCTTTTAAGAAAAGTAGTGCCAGATGATAGGTGTGTACCTGGGCACAGGCGCAGCCAGCATGACCATCAAACACACCTAGCAGCATTCCTCTGGTCTGCAGACAAGTCGCTGCACTGCGGCGGTCTTCAATTGGAGCGTTGGCAGGTAGCTGATTGCTTTCAAAGCCCATCACCGATGACACATTCTTCCCATCAAACTCCGGCACCTACAATCACAGCAACTGGGAGGTGAACCCGAAATTTGGAATCAGTGCAAGAGTTGTGAGTTCTCTACGAACCTTAAAGCTGTACTCGTTTGCCTTCAGAATGGAGTTGACCTGTGGGGGGGTGAGGATGTAGCTGTGCAGAGTGGTGCTGCTATGGAAAGCACGTGACCGGTTCAGACAAGGTACTAAAGAAGCTTGTGCCTGTGATGTAGGTCGGTGAGTGACAGGCTGGAACTGAGACCGGTGATGTTGGCACGGTAACAGACTCAAAGCAAAGACCTTGGCACGAGGTAAACTTCTGAGCAGCTGCGTGGTGACAGGCATGGCTGACGGTGCGCTGAAGACACACAAGCAACAGGACAAACACAAACTCAAGAGGAGGAAACATAATGTCCTAAAATACAAAATTTCACATTTAGTCACATAGTTATTCTATAGCCAAAACAAGCTGTAGAGCAGGATGAAGTTGCAGTAAAGTCAAGTCAGTAGGCCTGCAATAAAGTCAGGTCAGTCGGCCTGATCTTTACTAACCAAAAATAACCCTGTCATGCTGTCAACCCTGACATTTGGATCCTGAAAAATGTTCTGACAGCCCACTGAGCTGAATTCTACCGTTGAGGCCAGTCAAGACTGAAAATAGAAATCGGGACACAATAATATGGTAACAGTAGTCATTGTAACAAATTCCCATCCAGTAGTACTTCATTATACTTTGAAATACATTCAGGAGAAGAGCAAACACCACTGCTTATTTACAGGAGAGACAGTCATATTCTAGCTGGAAATTCTGGTTTCAATCTTAAGACAGGTGTATCAAAGTCAATCATGCAATGCACTTAATGATCATTTCAAATACATCATTCAGGGTGATTTAATTTCAATGAACATCAATTTCCTCTGAAACTTCTGCTGGCAGCAGCAGCTCGTCTGAGTGAGCTGACCGGCTCCTCTCTCCACTGACAAACACAATAGTTCAGTAGTGAAAATGAACAGCTCATCCTTCCTCTGTCAGTGGAAATGCTTTGGGTTCTATAGCATTGGATAGTCAATAAACCATGACCTGCTGCAAAGTTCGCACTAAAGGTGTGCGACTGTGCAGTGGAGAGGGTGAGATTTTGTGCTCACAGGGAATTGAAAAAGTAAAGGAGAGTTTCGTAGGAAGAAAAAAAGGTGTGGAGTTGGACTCCCACACCTGCATAACTGCTTGGCTAAAGAGCACAAAAGAGTTGCACTTGCAGAGGTATTTAGATGAAATGTTCAGGAAATATGAACAATGGGACAAAGAACAACATTTTGGGAGTGTTCCAGACCACTGACTGGATCCAGCATTTTTAAAGTATTCTTTAACAATGGGAGACAGTAACACTTTCGACATTTGTGCCAGACTGGTATTTGGATCCAGAAATGTCTGCGTTGGTGATGGACTAACACTGCTGGGTGGAGGTTTACGATCTTTCAGTGCTTTTATACTTTCTTCAGTTTCTTACTAGCCGGATCACAACAGACGGTCATCACGTAGTGTATCTTAAATGCCCAAATGTCACAAAGAAAAAGTATCACATGTAACGTAATTCCAATACAGAAACAGTCGTCGATATGAAATAGAATCATCATGCCACAAGTCACACAGACTCCTGAGCTGCTCTTGCCGCAAACACGGGCTGCTCTTGTCCACAACTCAAGCAATAAAAGAGAACTCACAAGGTTCTGTCTTTGAGGCGCAATTTTAACTTCAAGTCTATTTATATGAGTAAATATAAGGCAGATTACAGTTATAAATTATATCATTTGGAAAAATAAATTAACAAATCCCCAAATATTAATAGAAACAATTATTAAATGCTGAAATGGGAACAACGAATGCCAACAAAAACAGCTGTGGAACAATTCACTCTCAATTCCTACTTTCAACCGTGGTATGATTAAGCTTGCTCAAATAAGTTTAAAACATGACGGAAAACTTTCCACAAAACAGTGGAGGCGGTAATTTCTCGACGGTCCCTAAAGTGTCTAACATTAGCCCGTATACTTTTAAGTAAATCACCTTCATTTTAAGTAACATTTAATGTTGCACCAGAATCACAGACGTCGTTTGACTGTGAAATCCTAATATCCGTCCAAATTATGACTCGAGAGAGAGCATTACAGGAACGTTTTGAATCAAAGTTTCTGTTGACGTTAGCCGCCTGCGAAGCTAGCTGCAGTTAGCTGGTCAAGTAGTGAACGCTAACAACCAAGAAGCGTTTAAAGTGGATAACTGAACACTACGTTGGAATTATATTAACATGTGTGGCAAAAGAGCGAGTCAATAAACCGACAAAGGGATCCAAATTCCTTCCAATGGTACTTCGGTTACACCCACAATGGATACTTCACTCCAGCCCAGACCTCATAGATCCTCCTACTGTGTGGAAGCGTCACTCACCTTCTCAGGTAGATGTGAAGAACACGATGAAGTTCATGGTTTAAGAGCTGCACCTTCGAGCGGCAGCGTTCAGGAGCACCGACCGCATCTCTGCTGATTCGCTGCGTGATGACAGAACATATGACGTCACCGCGTAGCCTCAGCAAATGAGCGTTTTTATTCCTCAATCGCTGAAGAACAAGGAACACTTTCAGAAGTGCTGTGTGTTGAACTTTAAGTAACAGCTGTTTGTAGAGCCGGTCCAAGCCTGTCTAGGCCACTTATCGAATTTCATATGGGACCCCTCCCACCACCTCAGTCACCTGTGGTGATGACTATTTACACAAACAGCACACCTTGTTTCAATAAACAGCATAAACAAAAGTGATAGGTTGTGAAGTACTGTCCCTCAGTGACAGATGCCTGAAAGCTCTTCTACATACACTCTATTACCAATCCGAATGATCCAAATCAGGTGTCCCTGTCAATTGTTCTGGTCACAGGTGTCTAGAATCAAGCACCTAGGCATGCAGACGTTTTGAGAAACATTTGTGAAATAATGGGCCGCCCTCAGGAGCTCAGTGAATTCCAGCGTGGAACTGTCATAGGATGCCACCTGTGCAACAAATCCAGTCGTGAAATGTCCTTGCTCCTAAACATTCCATAGTCAGCAGTCAGCTTTACTATAAGAAAATGGAAGAGAGAACAGAAAGTAGTAGGCCATGTAAACTGACGGAATGGGGTCAGCGGATGATGAGGCGCATAGTGCAAACACGTCGCCAACTTTCTGCAAGGTCAATTGCTACAGAGCTCCAAACTTAATATAGCCTTCAGGTTAGCCCAAGTACAGTATGCATGTACTTGGGCTTCCATGGCCGAGCAGCTGCATCCAAGTCATACATCACCAAGTGCAATGCAATGCCACTGGACTATAGAGCAGTGGAGACGTCTCTTCTCTGGAGTGACGAATCACACTTTTCCATCTGGCAATCGGATGGACCAGTCTGGGTTTGGAGGTTGCCAGGAGAACGGTTCATTTTGGACTGCATTGTGCCAAGTGTGAAAGTTGGTGGAGGAGGAATTATGGGGTGAGGTTGTTTCTCATGAGTTGGGCTTGGCCCCTGAGTTCCAGTAAATGGCAACTTTGAGTGCTTCAGGATACCTAAACATTATGGACGATTCCATGCTCCCAACCTTGTGGAAACAGTTTGTAGCGGGCCCCATCCTCTTCCAACATGACTGTGCACCAGTGCACAAAGCAAGGCCCATAAAGACATGGATGTGGATGTGGATGAACTTGACTGGCCAGGTGGACCAACATCATATTGAACCTGAGGGTTAGGAATGGGATGCACTTAAGTTCATATGTGAGCAAAGGTAGGTGAGCAAATACTTTTGAGAACACAGTGTGTGACGCTGAAAAAAAAAAAAAAGCAAGAGCGACATGGTTTGTTATATCAAAACCATTTATTCTATAAAACCACTAAAAAAATTATTCTAATAAAAACAACAGTGAAAATGAACAGAACCTAGTCAGAAGGTAAAGCAATAATAAATAAAGCACATTAATTGAGAAATCTTTCATCCACTAGAGTCTTGTTGACGAGGTTCCTCCGTCCAAGAGTGTTGCGGATCATACGGAAAATCTGTTTGGGACAACACATTATTCAAAATGTCCTGACAGGACAGAATACATGCCATAGATGCACTGACCGTTTGCTGAATGTATGTAAGTATGGCAGCTAGTACAAAGCTCTGTGAGCTGAGGTCGACGACGCAGAAGAATAACGTGTCAAAGATGAGCAGGGTGGCCTCGTTTCCATAAAACAGAACGTCACTGAAAGAGTGGGCTTCATCTGCCGAAAGAATAAGATTTTTTCCATGTTAAATGCAGAAAAACATTAAATGCTTGGTCAAGCGGTTGTGCAAATATAATTTTAGAACGGGCATGCTTACATACAGCATAGGAACATAAACAAGTGCCATTGTGGACCAGAGGTCATTACCGTTGTAAAATATGCTTTTCTCACTGGGTTCAAGGAACTCCATCCCAATCACCCTCTCAAACGCCAGCTTGTCCTTCACTATATAGTCCATGTCAGGATGGGCCTAGAAAGAGAGACAACGTTGGGGTCCTAAATAAACAAAACAAAACAATCAGATTTCCCCACCCCAGTAACTAACATGGTCAATAATGGAGCCCAGGAAGTGGTTCATGGTGTAGTAGGCTCGGATATTTTGTTCAAACTGGTTGCCTGAAGAAGCGTCCATGAGACGTGAGGGTCCAGTGCGCTGAAACCAACACGTTTCAATTAGAATTAGTTGTTTTAATATCAGAAGATGAAGACAAGGATAAATAAGCAAGTACTCGGTTGATTGACTCCCTTATTCGGTCATACTGCAGCCTCAGGTGGTTGGTCAGGGAGATCTGAAAGGTCTGGATTTCTGTGTTCGGAAGGAGCCCTCTTTGACCACACAGTGATTCCTGGATGGAGGACAAATGCAGAGAAGGACGTTCTAATTTCTTCTGAACAAAAGATCTACGAAAGCTTGATCAACATACAGCTTCTCTCTTTAGATTGTTGTTCATTTCCTCCATGTTGGTATCAGCATGGCCATGAACCGACCGCCCGTGAATGTAGTAACCAAAACATCGGTGGGATAACAGCAACACAGAAATCTACAGAATTAAACACAGTGAGTAACAGAAACTGGATAAAGAGTATGACTTTTCAAACTTACATTGCTGATTGAGCACAGATCGACAAACTGTCTGATTTTGTCTTCGACAAAATGCTCATGGATTAGAGTGAAGAACATCACCTGCATGAAAAGTTTTTTTTTTTTACTTTTCCAAGACATCGATCAGCTTTGGTACGAGCTAGTAAAGATATTTAACCTGCAGAAATCCAATAGAGATCCAGAGTGCACTTGCCAGACCATATCGGAGAGTCAGGCTGTAAGAAGGAGTGTAGGCCTCTGGAGGGCGCTGTAGAGTTGGCAAGGGATCCCTTAAAGCAAGATTTGAGAATTCCAGCACCTGAATCACACACCCATCTTAAGAATCTGAACCATCAACGCTGACAAGAACAAACACAAATGTGTCAAATTCACCTCTAGAAAGAAGAGCACCGCCATGATCTGAAACGTGGGACTGATCTTGCGGATGGTTTGAATTTCATTCCATTCGTTGGCCACAAAGTAAGTCCTCCATATGCTCACCAGAGCAGCCTCACGTTTCTGCTCACCTATTCATGATGTAAACACATTTAAGTCCCTGATCTTCAGAAACTCTGATGATGATTCTAAAAAGAGCTTTCCTTCTGATACAGTTTCATCTTTTTGAGTTTTTTTCCGAGTTGAAGACTTTTTAAGACAATTTCGGTTAAACTTTTATCTCTATTTACGTAAAGCACATATAGTGTCTCAAATGGAAGCGAGTACCTTGCAGTGTCTTGCTGGATTTGCATCGTGGCCTCTCCCAGTCGATGAAGAACACATCCACAGACAACTGCTGGACGAGTTTGTACAGAAATTGAACCGCCTACACACAAAAAAACCAATATGCTCAGAATTTTTTTCATTTCCAGAAACAAGTATATTTGAACAAAGTTACCTTAAGAGCAAACGCACAACCGATGTATGTGACAAACTGCTCTTCTTCAACAGGCAACGGCAGCACCACTGTCACAAACTGTTGAGCCTGAGCAAAACAAATTAAATCACATCACAAGAATCTGAAAAAGTAATTACATCACAGCTGAAGGAAGAAAACTTGCCTTTAATGTCTTACGATGGCAAAATGAATACAGAAAAACACACACGACACCAGGCAAGTACATGAAATGATGATAGATTGACATAGATGATAGATTGAAAAACTGAACGATGCCAACCTTGTAAAAGATGAGCCAGTAGACTCCAGTTCCAACGGTGACAGCAAAGAAGACATTGGCCAGATCTCCAGCATAAAATAATAGAAACTTGAACATTGTCTGCAGAAGAGGAAAAATCATAAAGAATAAATTATTCTATTATTATTAACTTCAATCTGGACTAACTCACCTCTACATCGATAAGTGGCGATGCAATCCTTCTCTTCCAGCTGACCGTCTTCAGCAGGGAGTAGATGACAGCCAGACCACCGAGCACACCCAGAGCTGTCTGTGACAGAGAGATAAAAGTTCATCAGGTCCAATGCTCCAATAATTATGGTATGAGACTGCATTATAAAAGAGTCAAAAAGCAACTCACCTTTGTCTTTATGCGAGCCTCATTCTGATCCATCTTGTACTCTACAGCAAATGAAACCTATGTGGAAATAGTTATTTTACAACATTACAAGTGCATGACATCTGCTTCAATGATAGAAACATATTTGTATGGCGATCATTAAATAAATCCCTAGAATGAAAGCCAATGTCTGCATCTAACTCACCGGCACGGTTTGTTTGTCGACATTGATGATGGGAACATCCGTGTAGGCCACACTGAGAAGAGGAGGGAAAACTTGTCCTGCCTGTGTCCGTGGCACTAACTGGAAGCTGCCAAATACATAATCGTGACTTAAGATCAACACTTATATAACATGAAGCTACGCATGGGCTCTCATTGCACCTGATCTTGATGCTGCTGGCCACACGGATGACTTTAGGGAGTGAAAAAGTGGTTTTCTCCCGTCCACTCAGAGTGTCCACTAGGAACATACGTCGAGAGAGATACCAGTTCTGCATTCTCTCTGTGACAGGAGAGGCGTTTAGGCAAAACCAAATAGTACAACAGTATTAAGAAAAAAAACTCAAACTGACCCTGGTTGATGGACTGTCCGTAATATTGCTGGTTATCGACCAGTGTGGGCAGCGGGAGGAGCTTCCTGTTCTCTCCCCCACCGATATCCATGAACACATCATAGAACAACGGCTCAGGATGAGAATCTAGCAGCTGTGCTACAGGGAGATCACACTACAAACATTTTTAATGACAGTGTCAATGGTAACAGACAAATGAAAAACAGCTGAACAAAGAAGACTCAGAACTTACAGACTGTTCATACGTGGTTCCAAAAATAAAGGCAGCGGACAGTCTTGTGGTTGTATCTTGGCACAGCTGTAAAACCAAAGGTGTGATGGATGACAGACATCTTATCCTTCATCAGCGATACTTTATTTGCTTTAAGACCAATACGTTTATCTAAATTGGGCTTCTGTCTGACCAATATAGTATGTGATGGCTGTAGTTAAATACAATTCCAAATTACAAGCCACAGACGCTTACATACTTATTATTTAAAAAATAAACATTATTTACTTATATTTAGTAAAGCCACAGAGCATCCATGTCTTTTACAATCATATTTTCCTTCAATGCATCACTTTCACAGACACCTTCTATATCTGTGCACTGAATTATGGGTTATAAAACATATTTTAAAATTGCAGCGGGCATCCTCTTACCTGAAGATTCCCTCCTCCAATGTCTTCCCATCTCAGAAACTCTCCTCTGACATTGTACACTGCAGCTATAAGCTTGATATCTGAGTTCTGAAAAACAAAGATGATTATGAGTATTGGAGAGAAGCTGACATGGTGGGACAATGTCGAAAGTAATTATTTTTGCAAATGATTCTTGCAGTATTACCCTGCTGGTTTATTCAAATGGCAAATAACAGAAGTGACATACATAATACCAATGCAGTGTATGAGAGACTGAAATATCTGCCTGCACTACATGTAGAAAAATCTCTGAATCTGTCGGATGACAAAATCTCTTTCATGCTAGGTTCTGAACAAAATTACAGGCTGAACTTAGGTACACATCGGAACTTCCCACTGTGGTATCTATCACTGCAGCATAATGCCTTTAATGTTACTATGCTTCTGAGAGGCAAAATGTCCCCAATAGAAAGATTAAAGGCATGCTATATCTATCTGAAGAATTATACACCTTAAGTGAACATTTCCATCCTGCACTGATTCCTTAGTATTTTCACGTCTTACAGTAAAACAGCAAAGGCCTACTGAACACAGTGAAGACAATGAAAACAATGAATAGCTGAAGGACAACCTACATGCCAATAATGCCTAATGTCTCTATGTACATGACTGGGAACTAGGAATTCCAATTCCCATACAGGAGTAGTTTAAGATTTAATCTCTAAGGGAACAGTTAACCAAGGAAAGTATTAATAATATCTAAGACATTAACCTGGAAAAATTCTAATTTCTCAGATTTTTTTTCATTTTGCCTCAATAATTTGATTCACTTACCCTGTTTTTCCCTCTAAAACTGAATCCAATAGGAACCGATTCAGTCCGCAATACTCGACTTGCAAGTCCTGGTTCATCACCATAATATAGCCATGGAAGGCCAACTCTCCTGGATGAAGGAAGCCAAGCAGTTAAATGGACATGTGTGCTCTGCACTTAAAAAAAATTGTAATGTTTGTGGTGTGTATTACCAGTAAGAAATATCATGAGTTGAACTCAGAGCAGCCCTTGACCTCAAGATAGTGTTAAAGAGGCCACAGGCATCAGAGTTAACACTACTGAAGGAGTGCATGTTCATCACGCACATGTTCCCCAAGGCCTGACATGCCGTGACATTAGAGTAGACCTATAAACAATATTGAGAGTATTATTTACCATTTTAGAAGAAACTATTAAAAATAATCTGAAAAACAAAAGCAGGCATTACAAGGCATGCTGCAGATGATGAGTACAAGTTTTTCAAGAACCAGGCAGACTGGACACTGAATTTCTGAAAGTGGAAAAAAGAATACATTAAAATCAAGAACAAACAAACAAACAAACAAACAAACAAACAAACGACAAAAGAATCCTCACCAATTGAGCAAAGTTAACACTTGGATTCACTGTTGTGGTCAGACTACCTGAGGGGAAACATAATCCGCCTGCCTGTGGGGAAATTTGGTATCATGTCTTAAAGTCAGCATGCTTTGAACTTGAGTTAAAGTGAACTAACCTGGACATTAGGAGATTTGCACTGGCATGATGAGTTGATGAAGGAAGCATGACATTGTTCACACCTAGAATAAAATTGGATAAAACATTGGACAAACAAGACAATAGTCCTCTTCCAGTATTAAATATTTTAAGGATATATTACACACTGCAGTATTTTATAAATCATGCACAAATGAAATGATTAGCTGGCTAGACAGATTTTGCATTGTAACTGTTAAATGACAAAATTGACTTTCAGACAGCTGATACCTGTCTCCATGGGCATTTGGTAGTGAAAATGCTGGGTCACTTTTGACACACATTTGACATTGGGCCTCAAGCAAAATGTTACCATTGATGTCTCTTTCAACTGCAAGATAACATAAACATATATTTTTAGCTTTAAGATACATGGATACAAATGTATTCGCTGGAGGAGTGCATATTGTCAACTTACCTAGGATTGCACCTGGTGGACACATGCAATTCCCCACATCACTGAGGCTTCCTGGACAGCGGATACAATTGAAACCGTCCGTGGTAACACCCTAAAAACACCATAAGGGAAAGCTCATGCAAAGACAAATGTGTAATGTGCACGTTTACTTTACTCATTACTCACAGGCCTGTCAGGGGGACATTGCTCACAAAACATCAAGGTCTTATCTGTGGTGAGAGTGCGGTATCCAGATTTGCAGATACAACTTTGTCCTTGGAAAAAAACAGGATGTAACATTATCCCTATTTTTTTTTATTACAAACACATGGCATATACACATGACAGGAAGGGGAAAAACATGACAGTACATTTTCCATCAGAAACAGTCAAAGCTTAACAAATTCTGTACCAATGAATTACCATTGTCTATTTGTCCTACATTTTGCGTATTTGTAAATATTCAAAGCCTCTGTGAACAACACAAACCCTCCCTCTGTCGCACAATTCACATTCATGACTAGCTAGTGGTGTGTTTTGGCGGCTAACCTGTTGCGCTACGCCGTTGATTCGGACCACAACTCGCACACGACAAACTCGATATATCGTAGAATTCCTCCACGCCACAGTCACTTGGATCTCTATATGGGATAACAAACTGCTGGCAACGAACTAAAGCCACGAAGAAAAAGAATGCTGATCCTTGTGACACTCTCCGCGAGCTAATTTCAAAACACAGCGTTCCCGTCGCCATGGTAAACAACGCGACTGTGACTTCCTCTTCCGGTCTGAGTGGCTGGCCACACTGCCATCTACCGCAAAAATGAGCGCAGGAGAGCGGTTTCAGACATATCGTGGAACACAAATTCTGGCTTACCATTATTTCTCACCAAGCCACGTCTATCTTTGCAACTGGGCCTGTGCGGTTAGACACCCAGTGTTTTGGAGGACACAGTTCTCCTCGAGCCCAATCCGGTTCGACCAAATTTGTTAAGGAGTTTTAATTCCACCTGTCCCCTCCCTGATATTTTTCCACTTGAAACGAGTGACTCGCGTGTTTTTGACCGTGTCGTTTCACTGTCAAACAAGATGCAATGAAGGGGGTTCGAACCAACTGCCTGAAGACCGTTAACCATCTTGTATATCGCAGAGAAAACCGTCTTTCTACCACGTACTCTTCCTTTATAATCTCGGTCGAGATGAACCTGAGAAGGAGTATATGAAGGAAGAAGAGTGGTTGTATTGATTGAGTACCCTACGTACAATCTAAAATGAATAAATAAAAACAGTTTCAACACCATGAAGACGTAACACAACCGTTAGGGAAGCTAATATGGCCCTCCTACCAGTAGGTGGAGGTGGTGTGCAAAGAGGGTTGGGCGTTTTTTTCTTCCATCTTCCGCAACACCAACAATACAAGATTGTTGGGCAACGTGGTTATAGCGTTGCCTCAGGGGTGAGTTATTTACTTACTTCGACGGTTTTTTTTTTTGTTATTCCAAATTGTCTTTGTTTCTATTGTGAATATGAAAAGCATCAGTAGCCTAGTAGACTTAGCACAACGAGAGTGCGTCATTCAATATGAAGGGACATATTTTTAAATTGACAGTAAATGTAGGCTTCAGGATTATGCTGTCATCAGCAAAGGGCCTTTTGCACCTGACCCAAACGTGGGCCCCCAAGGTTGTGTTTGTTGAAATACGTTATAGTGATGATTTTTTATGGGGTGTGACGAAGCTGGAAAGTCTTGAGAACTCGCTGTAATATCTGGCTGAAGTACATTTCCTTCCCTCCAAAATGATTTGCCTATTACAGATGTAACTGGACACTGCATCATTTTACTCATTCAGATTCAACATTTAATGATGTATTAAATTGCTTTGAATTCAATTCTGTGCTACACAACAAGCGGTATCTTTTTTTTTTAAATTTTTTTTAAAATTTCACTTTGCACAGTTGCTTACCATGCAAGTGAGAACCACTTCCTCTGACAGCCTGCAGAGACAGAGGAGGGCCGAAACCGTTTTGAACAGACAAATGGCTGATGCAAAAGAGTGGTGCATGACTTATCAGTTTATACAATTTATTATTTATATTTACTGTCCATGCATTTTTAATGCTGATGCATTGTTGTTTATTTATACCAGCTGATTTTGATCTCATTCAGCAATGAGGAATTGTTAGCATTGAATTCGCTCAACGAATGGCGCTAGACGAAATGTGGGTGGCAGGATGCAATTGTATTGTTAAATCCTTTTAACTGAAATTATTTATTTCCATGTATGATTCCACAGTAAAATGACCACAATTTTGAGACTGAAAGGCCTTGATGAAACAGCAGAGATCCAAGATGTGAGAAGATTCTTTCAAGGCCTTAGCATTCCTGAAGGAGGCGTTTGCATCGTTGGGGGAAAATGCAGTGAAGCATTTATAGCGTTTAGCTCTCAGATGGATGCAGAGCTTGCCCTGGCTCACTCAGGAAATTTGCTCAGAGGCTCTGCGGTAAGTCTGCGCATCAGCAGTCTTGCAGAGCTTGAGCACAAACTAAAGGCATTTTTAAGAAAGAAGAACAGACTTAAATGTCCAGGGAATGGATCCAACCCTTCTAAATTGGCAACATATAGACTTGAATGTCACACAAAAAGACCCAAGGATTCAAAACCTGCAACAACTGGACTACCTTCCGAGCCTGTTGTCATTTCCTCTGAGCCCCCTGCTGTGAACCCCCAGATGTGTCAAGAGCCAAATGCTCTTCCAAGCAATTTGCAGACTGCTTTTCTTCTTGGGATTTACACAGTGCTTAAGGGCCAGTCTGTTTTAAAAGAAGACTCTCCTCAAGAGGTTGCCAGTTTAAATGATAAAGACTTTCTGCAAGCTGTCAGTATTCCATCCCCTAGTAGTGAAGCACTTCCTCAAGCTGTCAGTAATGTATCTTGTGTTGTAACGCAAAAACCTGGTTATATCAGGATGTTTGGGGTGCCTGCCTTGACAACTAAAGAGGAACTTGAAACTTTTTTTGAAGGACTGCATGTGGAGGAAGCTATGATTAATGTGAAATTGGGACACAGAATTGGCTGCCTTGTGAAGTTTGCCAATGAACTGGACGCCGACAATGCCCATCTCTTTAACCAAAATTCACTGGGCTCTTCTAATGTGGAAATTCGCACCGCAAGCGAAAAAATATGGAGACAGGTGTTGGAGAATGGTGGCAGTGGACTTGAGGAGGCGTCGCCAATGGAATTGGGGCCACTCAGAGAAAATTTGGATTACAGACACAAAGCCAAATCGGACTACAAGAGAAGAGCTCTGCAACCTCAGCTGTCAAAAATGCCCAAGTTGGAGCAGAAAGTGGAATACATAGTTCAAGTTACAAACTTGCCAAAAGATATAACCAAGACTCAGATAAAAGAATTGTTCAGCTGTCCCGACATTGGGTATAAACAGATACTTCTACTCTTTGACAAAACTGGTGCTCGGACTGATGTAGTTTTTCTTATTTTGAGGAACGAAGATGACTATAATTATGCCATCAATCTAAATGGTTGCCACCTGCAGTCTGGTATCATTAAAGTGGTGCCAGCAACTAGGGACTTGATAAAGGAGGCAATAAGTAAAAATTATTGCGCCAACATCCATCAGACAAAAAGGCACCTTGGAAAAAAAGGATTTACAGTTGGGAAAGCAGAGAAGAGGGACTCTGAAGAGAAGACATTTCTGTTTGTCAGAAACATGCCCCAGGATGTTCAGATAAGTGACATTAAAACGTTTTTCCAGGACTATGAACTGAAAGATAACCATATTGTCCTGCTGCACAGTCATGACGGTAGTGGCACCGGTGAAGCTGTGGTCCAGTTCACGTCGGCCCAACAAGCTGCCACGGCACACAAGCTCTTAAATCGGGACTTCTGTGGAAACAAACTGCTAATGACACCAATAAGTGCACAGCTGAGAGAAGATATGATTTCATAAATTTGTTTTGGTTATTTGTTGATCTGAACGGTTTTTCATCGGATTGTGTCCAAGTGATAGTCATTTGTGACTATTGAATGTTAGTTTTTTTTTTTTGTTGTTCCATTTAATTTGAAGTTTAAATTGTCTCCAAGATATGGGATGTATGGCCATCAATAAGATTGGACATGAGCCAAGTGTTTGAATGCGTTATTGCAAAGTGTGTTATGTAAATACACAAGATATTAACATGTAATATATTAAAGTTCCAAGGAACAGAAGGAAACGTGGGAAAATTTATTGACAATCATATGTTCAAATCAAATGGTTGTGATGTGACATATTCCTACCACAGGAAACAATCAGGAAAAGACTTGTGGCGATGGCAAGACTAAGGTCATTGTTCCTTGCAGATTTAGAAGTCAAATAATAAAGGTTATTTATACATGATATTAATAAAAAAACTTCTTGAACATAATTCACAAAAACTTTACAAGTATGACCTGGTACACAACAAAGAGCATGTCACTGTCACTTCTAGTACCGTTGCTGACCTGTGGAGGAAACACAGACAATATATCAAGTATGAACACAGATGTGTTTCCCTTCCCAAACAGATGTCATGACAGAGTGTAGCATACAAACCTCCATGACTTGCTAAAGGACCAGTATATTTGTTGGTGTTAACTCTCGACGAGTAGTAGCCTCCTCCAGAGTTCATTGAATGGTTCTGATCCTGAGGGAATTAAAGACTTGTTACCATTTAAAGCACAGGAAAATACAGTAATATCCAGCCTAAACCAGGAGGCACAAAATCCCTGAAGTAACTCATGAACACACAGTCACTGTAAAGCAGGGGTCGAGAACCTATGGCTCAGATGTGGCTCTTTTGATAACTGCGTCTGGCTCTTTGCAAAGTGCTGACTATGTGCAGTTTTCCTGAACAAATGCATATCAGTTCTTTGTGGTGCAGCACTGCGGTGAAGCTCAAGTTGGAGACGAGAAGGTTGCTCATGCAGGAGAAAAGTGCAATCACGGATTTTCAAAATAAAACATTTGTCGACTTTGAATCACATTCTACTCATGAAGTGCCAACATGACGGCGGCGTTTGCTGCGTACATGTACATAATAGTGGCATGCTGTCACAGCAACTTGAGTCGTAATGCAGGAAATGACAGGTGGAATCTGCCTGAAGTTGTTAAAAAATGTGTCAACCTGATAAAAGGCAAGATAACTTATTCTTATCACTGGACAAGTTATTGGTAGTAGAATTAGTCAGTTTTGTACATACTGCCCCTAGCAAGCCAGAGAATAGAAAAAATGGAACAGCTCCGAAGGCACAGGTGTGAAGCAACACAACAAGGTGAAATGGGCTTGGGTCCGCTTGGCCATAGTCTGCAAGTAAAAGCAGCCTCACAAGTCAAATTGGCAGCTAGCGTGTATAATGCCCCGCTCGTAGTGTCATCACACTGGTTTCCATGAAAAGGGAGTTTCCGCCCGGTAATTTCACCAAATATGATTGAAATTTGCCAATTCTCACCCGTTTGCAGCCATAGCTTGGCCATCACAGTCCCCATACTTTGTTTACTGGCCATCATCATCATCTCACGACTTGCGACACACGTGGCGTGGAAGCGCAGTTATTGTTGGGATTGCGTTTACAAAAACTAACTCGTAGCCTTTTAATCGGAAAAGTATTTAGCATTTTTTGAATGAGAGCAAAATGGCTTAACAGGGATCAAAATTCATGTGGTTCTATTTATTTAATCGTGCAGCAAGCCATTATTTATAAATTATTTAAATGAACAAATGTTTGAAGGTGTGAACGTTTCGAAAATCATACATATAAATCAACTGTAGAATTTTTTGTGTCAGTGACTTCAAAACCCTTGCTGTTGTACAGAGTATTTTTCATCATGAAAATTGCTTACCCTTGGCATGTTCCTAAGCCTGTACTCCATTAGCATGTCTGTTAGCTTCTGTGTGACTTTCAGGACTATTTGGGCATCCCCCTCGTTCTCTATCCGGAAGGTGTCCTATTTAGCAAACAAAGAATTTTACCGTCACGTTTGTTGGGAGAGCAACATTTGTGAGACCTACCAAGTAACTCAGCAAAATATTGGGATCGTGCGGATTTCCCATATGGTATTCATCAGAGTAACCATAACCACCATGACGAGAGAAACCTGACCGTTGCGGATAACCTCCAAAATCTCTGAAGGGGCCATCATTTGACTTAGGGAACCAGGGACCTGGAAGACAAATGGAATGAAAATAAATTCATGAGTGGCAAAAGCAGGCAGCAGTTAACAGTCTTTTACCATGTTGGGGTACTTTTGCGGGCGGAAGAGGTGGTGTTACCAGCTTATTACTCATGCCAGCACCTAAGTTAGAAAATAAAAGACAGATGTTAATGCAAGAAACTTAAAGACTTGATATGATCTGGTGCAGCTTGAGTGTAGGGGGCCCGTAAACTGTGATTTAGGCCAGGAGTCTTCCTGTACACAATACTTCCAGGTACAAAAATATATAGAGCAAACTTTGTTTGTAAATTATTTTGGTAAATCATTTCATAAAATGATTTACAAAAACTAAAATTATAGCGAAATTGTCCTTAATTTTTGTCCATTTATTTCATAATGAAGCAATGTGAAATTATTTAAAATGTATTGATTTTGGTTGGTTTTACAACAGCTGTCGGCCAAGGTGTCAAATCTGTGACGTCACTTTGTTGACAACCTGACCTGACAATGCTGACAAGAGCGATGGTGGTAGTTGTGCATAAGCGACATCTTTCCAAACTTAGTGTCTTTTGTTGAGTTTGTATTACAAATGTTTTATTACATTTTTGTGACCTATTTTGATCTTCAATCTTGTTCCAATAACCTACACTGAAGGAAAGAAATATATTGACATATTATATTCTTGCAACAGATATAAACATAACTGTGGACAAAAGATGTTTCGCAGCAGACAAAACATTTAACTGCAGAAATTAAAAAAAAAAAACAGAAGGAAGTTGTCTGGACCTGGAAATGGGCTACGATAATTAAGATCGTAGCTGACTGGCTGGAATGTTTGGTTTTTTTTTGTTTTTCTTGTTGGTACGACGGTACTGCCTGGTATTACTCCCCCATGACAGACCAGAAACACATATTCCTGGCATAACGAACACATGTGCTATTGGATCAATCTGTGTGGTCACATGCCAGAGATGAGCCTGTTTTCCAGAAGGAGACGCCTGAGCAGAACAGCCTGTGCCAAAGTTCAGTGACAACGAAAAGCGCTTCTCTGCACCCCACACACTGAACTACCGTATTTTCCGGACTACAGAGCGCACCGGAATATTAGCCGCACCCACCAAATCCAAGAAGGAAAATGGATTTTGTTCATACATAAGCCGCACCGCTCTATAAGCCGCGGGTGCACCGTTGCTGTCTGCGCCACCGAAAATGCATGAGGATCACTTCTAGCGATCCTAGTTTTGAAAACGGGGTCCAGTGTCGAGACTGACTCATGAAACAATCTTGCCAATGTTCTGAACTCCAGTCATGAACTCCTCACATCTAAAGTGTTCAGAAAGCGCTGTTTTCACCCTCCAGTACATCGTCTGTGTCAGCAGAGCTGCGGACACGCGGGCGAAAACAGCGCAATTTGAGCGCTTTAAAGGTAAATAAAACGCCCGTGATGTCATCGGTTTGATGTGACGAAGCTCAATATTTTTGCCAGCAAAGAGCATGCTCATTAGAATGCTCCGAGAGACAGGGAGAGCACTCAGCTGAAGCAGCTGTCTTCAACTTCTTTCATGAAAGTTCTCACTCTGGACGGTTGCGTTTCAGATTCACCGATTCAACGCTGCATCTGACACACACAAGACTGCAGCGGATTTGGTCCCGGTTGATTCCGTCTTAAAACGACACCTGAGAAAGGCTGCTCATCTGGCGCGGTGAAATTAATGATTATTTCTCGGGCAATATGCTTCGCGTCCTGGACGTCACGCTCAGACCGGCGAGTGTCGCGAGTGACCGCTGGTTCGTTAGTTTCACTTTCATGAGCACCAGAAAACTCTCTGTGCTCTGTCAAGTGCTGGTGTTTTAAATATCGTATTGAATTCGTGGCGTTGACGCCTTTTAACGTGCATGTGCTGCAGGATGCAAACTTGACATGACAGACTGAAAAAAGCTTCCGCGTTAGACACGCCGTTGCCAAGCGAGTGGCGAGTCGGGAGGGAGGAGCGGACGCATCACAAACCGCGGGCGGTGCCTCATCAGAACGGCTGCGGTCACATGTGATCGGATTTTGTGACCAGCAATGACAGGCAGTGATCGGCTTTCACAGATCACAACGAGTTCAGCCTTTCATAATCGGTGGCCGATTGATTGGAATATCCCTGTAAAAATCAATATATTAGCCGCATCCTTTTATAAGCCGCAGGGTTCAGACCGCGAGAAAAAATATAGTCCGGAAATTACGGTACTTAATGTGGGAGTGTGACATTACCATTTACAGAAGGGTTCTGGGGGAACGGTGTCAGTCGGGCAGGGGATCACAATGGAAAGATACACCGAACAGTTTGTACTAGTCTAGAGTCGAGACTTGAGTCTTTTTCCCTTGAGTCCAAGTCAAGTCTCAAATTACTGGAAGATGAGACTTGAGTACAGCGCCATTCCAAGTCGCACACTATCTTTGACAAAGATGCATGTGTTGGTGATAAAGGTAACTTACGGAGTTCTTTAAACGCAGGAACATCACAGGGCTCTTTCATGATAACCTTGGAAAGACCACAAAACATTTAAAAGGTGAAGACTCTTGCTACACAGCGTCAGAGTAAAAATCTAACCTTGATTTGTCCTCTACCCTCAGACTGCTCCACTTCAGCGGCAGCTGTTTTTAAAACCTGTCGGACAGTGGGGTCTTTGCTGGCTTGTTCTTCCTCACAGTTGACCTTGTCAGGGTGGACCTTTCTCTGAAGAAGGAAGACAGAAGATCAGATTATAATGCCTTTATTCTTCCCGCAATTGAGAAATTTTATAATAGGAACAAAATTGGAAATTTGAGTGGATATATATTACACTTATTCAGCTGGAATGTAAACAGCCTGAATGGCTGCTGTAAATGGACAGCTTGTCTTGATCAGTTATGCAGGCAGCAGGTAGATGTAGCCCTAATTCAAGAATCCGAACTGAAGAAAGTAGATGTGAATTGCTTTTCAAATAAACATTATTATGTAGCTGAAACTTTTGAGTATATTAGGGAAATATGAGAGTTAAGATGGAAGAATTTCGTACATCAAAACAAGTTGGCCTTTTCCATTTCTGTATATGAACCATATCAAAATGAATGTGATTTTTTCCTTGCTCTTGAAAATACGTTATTATAACTTCAAGGCTTCTCTCCTATAATTGGTGGTGATATAAATACGTTTGTTGGGTCAGACTTGGACAAATCAGAGCCGTCATCTAACGCAGTGATTCTCAACTATGGGGCGGAGTTCCATGTTAGGGCCGCGAACGCCTCCTAGAGGGCCACTAAAAGTTTTCTGTTTTACACCTCTGAGCCGTGAGGGCAGCGGGACGCTAAGCTTTAATACATTTGCCACATATGGTGGCAGTGGTATGTCATAATACTTACTTGACAGGTCTAAATTTGTGATAGTTACAGCATATGGAGAACTTTTGAAAAGAAAAAATGATAAAGAAAATGATACCACCTCCTCAAGAGTAAAAAGTGTTCATGAAAGCAACTGGCGAAGCATTTTTTTTAAATTAATTCGAAGATTTACACTTTACTTACATAGTCTTTAGAATTTATTTTGAAAATAAAATATATTGTATTCATATATTTTGACATTTTTTATTATATTAATTTTATTCAGAATTTTATTCATGTCGTATAGTTTTGTCAATTTTCTCAACAGTTTGCATCAAGTGTATTTTTTTCTTATTTTCTTTTCTAAATTTGATGAATACGACCTGCACCTGGTTCGGCTGGTTAGACTTTTCAATGACACATTTTTGCGATGATCTCATGGTGTCATGTCATGTCATGTCATGTCATGTCATGTCATGTCAAGGTTTTGGTTTGTTTACGTACAAGTAGATTAAATATGGTTACTGATCACAAATGAAATCAAGAGTAATGAATAAGTTCTACTACTTGAATGGGCAAATCGATAGGCATTTTATTCTGCCCGTTTCCAGAGTTTCTCCTGAATAGATTACATATTTGCTTCACTGGCTGCTTTTCAAATATTCAGGATGTAACAATTCTTCCATGTGTTCCATCAGATCATAGCACGGTCTCAGCTCGCTTCACCTCCAATGGTTCCTTTCTGATGGTTTCTCTGTGCCGGTTTAATATCACACCAAATCAACACCAAAAATATCAAACCAACAATTCTCACTTTATTGAATTAAATGAAAGTTTGGTGGATGATTTTTAGATTTTTTGGGACTCCATTAAAGGTTGTATGAAAAATCTATCAATCTTTTTTTCTTCTTACTTAAGACTAGGTCAAGTAAAATAAATGAATTGGTAAACAGTTAACTTAAGAACAGCAAGCAAATTATATCGAGACCACACATAAGTGCATATCAACAGTAATTGGAACTTAATTCTTAACTGAGACAAAATTGAAATTTGGAAAAAATGAAAAAATGAAACTGAAATTTTATGAATAGTGTTCGAAGGAAATATTATTTTAATAGGGTGAGACCTAGTCACCTGCTGGCTCTAATAATTAAAAAAAACAACAACAATGTTTCAATTAAAACAGCACATGGCACAATAAACAATTCTCATGAACCCTGGTCATGGACTGTTTGTTCCTCTTTCCTCTTGCAGGAGGCTACAGTCCATCCAGACCAGAACCTCCAGTTGCCATTTGGCAATTTCTTTCAAGGCCTTAATCTTCTGCAGATAGTTGATCATGAAAGCCAGGGGTTAAACAATCCATCTACATTACATGAACTGAAAAAAGCTCTTATGCTTTTGAAGAATCGTATGGCTCCAGGTTGGGATGCAATCCCTCTTGAATTATATATTATATTTGGGATATTCTGGGACCTCCCCTCCTAAACATGTTAAATACTGCAATCTCAAAAGGAAGCATTCAACAGCTCAAACATGGCAGTCATCACAGTACTTCAGTAGATCTGACACTGTATCAATTATAGACCCCTTTCCTTCCAAAACTGCGACATGCTGTAAGCAAAAATACTTCCACAAAGATTGAGGAAACTGTTCGTAAACTTGTTCACAATGACCAAACTGGCTTTGTCAAAACTTGATTGGAATCTGACAATGTTTGTCTCCTTCATGTCAGGAGGCATGCAGTCTGCAGTTAAGCTATTCCCTGCTCAATCTTATCCTTGGATGCAGAAAAAGATCCCAGACCCTGCAGTCATATCAAGACCCAGAATCTAGGTTAATCTTGACCCATTCTCAAACCTACGATGCCAAGTATCTAGGCACAATCTCACACAGAACCAAACCCCAAACGTCACACATATACTTCCAAACAGGCATTGGCCCTCGGTCTGGACCTGGTAAATACATAATTGGCACTTCACTATCATAAAAGGAAATATTTACTAAACTTCCATTTACAAAATTGGAAAAACAGAACATTTTCTGGCACTCACCATATATTTGTAGATGTGCTTCCACCCTTTCAGATGGGGAATCATATCATTTTGAAAGCGGGCAAATGCACACAGCTTGCACACGTAGTGAGGAGGGAAGGATTTGCTGGGGCTTCTGTATTCCCACACATACTGAAGACCTTCACACAACAATGAAGGCAATGAATATTCATAACTATCAAATGCAGTTCTACAATTCAATGTTGTGTCTGTATAGCTTACCAACGACACACTCAGTCACATCCTTCAATCGCCTCCCCAGAGATGGGATGGTCTTGATTGTCATCCCCTTATGGAAAACTGGAGCATGAAAAAAAAAAAGATATTGTTCAAAATATGAAGTGGCACAAGGCAGCAGACGCAATTGTGCCATTCTATGGATCCCTGTTTCTTCTCTGGTTACCAACAACCGATACTACAACTAAAATTAATGCACACCATTACCTTTCAGATGAAAGGTAATGGTAATTATTTTGAAACAACGCTAACCACCAACGTGCATGCATAACTGAGAGTTCTTGAATATTCATCATGTCTCCAGCTTTTAAAAATTACTACATCAGACCACGTTCACAGCCATTTAAGCTTTAGCTTTTGTAAACACTTAGACTGTTACGTAATGTTATATTTGCTGTTGACAACCATGATCTTCAGCAACATCAAGCAGAAAAGCCTCATCTCTGTCAGTTTAAGTCTCAAAGAGTTGGATATGCCACCACCCATGACATAAAGCAGGGATCTCAAATCTCAAGCTTCAACTCTCAGTAACTGCACCACAAATAAAAGACTTACCTATTTCATCAGGGTGCTGAGTAGGCTTTTTCTGTCAGTGGAGTTAATAAACCCAAGCAAGGAGGAAAGACACATACAGGCGTTAGAGAGACAATGACACTTTGAGCCATAGAGTCATGTTTCCTCATCTGCTGTGACCCCAGCATCCACAACAGCTCACAGAAAGAGGCTGTATAATGCAGCAATACAATCAATCGATTTCATTTGACAGGGTAAAAACCATGGAAATTCAAAACACCTTGCGCTTTTTAGCCTTCCTTTGATTTGACTGCGTTCCATCGCTTGGCTGTGAGGTCGTTTGGGCTGTGCTGGCTGAAGCTTCTGCATCAGTTTCAGCTTCCCAGCTGTTGAATGAAAGATAAATTAAATCAAACAGCTTACAGAGTCACACACTTATTATCCAGGTTCACTACCTTGGTTCAGTTGCTGGGAACTCATCGTTATTATGTGTCGGTAGTAAAGTTTGGATGTCATTCATCTCATCCTCAAGTTCAGCTTCCCCACTAGAAAATGGCAAACAGAATATCGATGCACTCTTTAGCCATGTACATTTCAACACACACACACACACACACACACACACACACACACACACACACACACACACACACACACACACACACACACACACACACACACACACACACACACACACACACACACACACACACACACACACACACACACACACACACACACACACACACACACACACACACACACACACACACAGGGGTTGGACAAAAATAATGGAAGCACCTTAAAGCTAAAAAAACTTCAAGGTGTGACAGAAAAATAAGTTTATTTTGAGTCAGATGACATGACTGTCCTCTAGAGAACTAAAGCAGGAGCTCCGAGGATTTTCACCAGTAAAAAAACAGTCGCGCGAGGACAGGACGGTGCCCATCAGCTCGTTGGTCTGCCAAGGAAGTGGAGCTTTGGCTGATATTCTGATCTTCAAATGTAGTGTTTACAGTGCAGTGAGATGCTGAGATGTGGGCAGAACGTTTCTTCCACCTGACCAATCACAACAAGGTGGGCATGGCTCGGAGATCGAGATTTCAGTTTTTCAGGTTCCAAGTGTTTTTGAAGGGTGGAACTTATGCATATTTTCTCAAATGAATATGTAAAATCTGAGAGTTTTGTGCAAACAGAGACGTACTGACGTGTTTAAAAATGGATTAAAATGAGTTCCCCTTCCAGTGTTTTAAAACAAAATGTGCGCTTCTTTGCAAAAGTAACTTTATTTGTCACAAACTTCGGAGAAAAGCCAGTGTGACTCGATTACACGATTGATTTTTTTGTGCGGCATAAACAATACATTGTATTATTCAGCACCAATTCCTACGTGCGTCGCCCGGTAGCCTAGTTAGCAGATGTGGGGTGCAAGAGCCTCGGATTCAATTCGCTCCACCGCAGAATAACAAACATGGCCATACCCTTAACCGTCGTAGAAGGGCAAATAGCAAGAGGCAAGATTAAAATCACATTTAATAATGTGTTATTACCTCATCTCGAACGACAGCGGTCCATTGTCCGGCTGCGCAGTGTCATCAAGTGGGTCTGCTAGAGCATCTGGCATTTCTGTAGCCCAACTGGAAAAAATGCCGAGATGTATAACATCAAACAGGACCTCTTTTTGGCACATTATGTTGTAAATGAGTTTCTATTGGAGCACTACCCAGCTTCGTTGAATGTCCAGCTTTCCCCATCATGTTCAGCAAATCCCAGGCCTTCCGATTCCGACATCTTTATCTGACTTCACCGCCGCGCACCAAAATAGCTAAAGTTTGATGAAAGCAAATTCGAAACCTGAGCATAGAGATCTATACATAATCAAGAACGAATACCATTTTGCATGGCACTCAAGATATTCGCTGAATGCCTGGGGTTTCCGTTCTGTCAGTAGCCTTTCTAAAGCAACACGGAAGGAAGGGCCAGTGCTATGCCTGATTAAAAATAATGTATTTACTCGATGCTTTTATTCCAAATTAGGTGAAGAATATGCTAATTTACCTTCATGGCGTAAAACTAACGACGACACCCCAATACAATGAAATGCATTTACTTAAGTAAGGAACTGAATCATTCTTTCATCCGTGCACTCCTGAGGGCAGACTTCGTTGAGAAGCCCAGCACGGGTTGCATTTGCTCCGCCGTACAATCAGTCGGTAAGATATCAAAAACATCACATTTGAACGTATCAGGTTGTGTTGCAGGATCATCATTTTCCACACTAGTAAACGAACTCTGCTTTAAGACACAGAATAACGCTAATAAGTGGTTCTAGCAACAGGATCGTTTCGCATTGTGCACGTGTGCACACTTCTCCCATCTGTACTTCTTCATATCGTCAAGGGTGCAGACATGAAATCCAAGAAGAAAAGGAGACAGGATGACTTCCAAAAAGTCAAATTAAAGGTCGGAAAGAGAAAGCCCCAAGCAGATAACGCCACCAACACCAACTTCCGTTCAAAGGGAATAAACCTACCCGAACAATTGAAGACTGACACAAGCGGCCCAACAACACACAGGCAGCTGGGCATTTATGTAAGTGATATGTTGTGGTTTCATATTCATTTTTCATATGTATCAACATTTTTTGTTTCTCCAGGATCTCCTTTCTCAGCTTCATCATTACAATGCGAACGTGAAACACGGTGC
Source organism: Synchiropus splendidus (assembly GCF_027744825.2). Lineage (NCBI taxonomy): Eukaryota > Metazoa > Chordata > Actinopteri > Syngnathiformes > Callionymidae > Synchiropus > Synchiropus splendidus. The sequence continues at coordinate 14,995,387 of NC_071348.1, forward strand.
CTTGTTAGGTTTGAAGGAACTGTTGTCTTCAAGTCCTTCAGTTTTAGATCAATATCTGTCTCGCTTACTTTCTGAAGTAGCAGCTGTTTTCACTGACAAGGATGGCAACGTTCGTGTGGCAGCAACACGTGTGCTCAGGTATTATAAATCAGTGTTAACCTGCTGAAGTCTTGTACATTAAAGACTGTGTTCTCTTGACTGGCCTGCAGGTTTATAGCTCAGTCAGTACCTGCAGAAAGAGTGGCTCCGTTTTTCCCTCTCCTCCGAGCCCACTTGTCTTGCGCCATGACTCACATCGAGTCCAGCATCCAGGAGGATGCCATGAAGGTCCTTGATGTTCTTCTAGACCATTATCCTGCCCAACTCGCTGCAAGGCCTGCTGTACTCCTCACCAACTTCCTGGAGTTGATTTCCCACAGACAGAACGGTGGAGGTGCCAAAAAGGCACAAGATTCGAAGGGTAGAACATGGGCTTTGTCCATCAATCCCAACAGAAACGTGACCAGTCAGCAGTGGAGACTCTCTGTTCTCCTCAGGTATTTGTTGCATGAGTTATGAGTAATTACTGCCTCAGTGTAATCAACCCACTTCTGAATTTCTCAGCCTTATATCTTATGAAATGAAGGATTGCGATAAATCTGTTATATACTCAACGGGCATAATGATTTTTCCTTTGTTCAAGGCTTGGCAGATTTCTTCAAGCTGTAGTTGAAGAAAGACCTGTGGAGGAAGGTGACATATCAGTTCAGAATGAAGGAGTGTTTGGTTCCAAGGATGATGGGAGACTCACTCCACACTGTCTCACCTGGGATGAGCTGAGGTGCAACAAGGGCGGGATTAAGGTCTACGAACATTCGGGGGCCACACCGACTCAACACTCTTCCTTCAAACTCAGGTACAGTAACTTGTCAAGAATAGTCTAAACCAGGGGTGGCCAACCAGTCAGAGGCTAAGAGCCACATTGTTTTACTGCGTTGCTGAAAAGGACCACATCCTACAAATATGTAAGCCTGGAATACTCACCTGAACAGCTGGTCACGCGACTTTGACTAGTCAAAGTCTTTGAATAATATTTTGACATTTCACCGGAATAGCTCTTACTTCGTGTGATTTCCTGTATGAACGATCATCTCAACAGCCAGTTGGGTTTCTCATTTGGTGAAAAGCTGCATGAAACTGAGGAAAGAGCTGCATGCGGCTCGGGAGCCAAGGGTTGGCCAGGCCTGGTCTAAACACTGATGACGCTGTCCTACTGAATGGTAATTTTGGATTGATTCAAACTGTAGACCTGAGGTGGACTCCAGCGGCACTGATATGGAGGGGCTCAATTCAGCTGAGGCTGTTCAGAACTTTGCCGCCACGCTGGTCCCACTTCTGCTGGAGGTTTGGGTTGAATCCAGCGCTACAGACACCACATGGAGCAGCTGTGAAGGAGCTCATCTGCTCAGCCCAGATGCCATGTCAGTCATGGTCCAAGTCTTGTCTGTTCTTCAACTTCTTCGTAAACTGGCACCGCAGCGCGAACACCAGGATTCGTTGGTGAGACACGCTTTCATATTTTAAGATAAAATATGACTTACTTATATTCATTCATATTTTTAATAGGATGCCTGGTTCCGTAAAGAATTCCTGGGCGATTTCCAGCAGCAGTTCATGAAAAATTTCCCTTATGGGATTCAGGATGTTCCCAGGCACAAAAAAAAAGTTAATTTGAAACGGTAAGGATGAGCTCAGTTTATCTCTATTCATTGGCTTACGCTGCAAGGATATAGAAGAAAATGTCAGTGTACAACAATATTTCAATATATAGCTCTATATTGAAGTCATTATAAATTGTTAATAAAAGCCCTGCAACATAGTAATTAGAAATCATTCACAGTATTGGTGTTTAAATATGGTCATTTTCATTGTTTGGCCACACGGGGCTGTTGAAATACACAGAGGCCTGTATCTTGCTTCCTAGTTGCACCTTGATGATGTCAGCACTGGAATACAAAAACAACTCAAAAATGTCCTTTAATTTTACAGAAATAAGCAAGTTGCCACAGTGTCTGGTGCCACAGTGGACCCTCTGGCTTTAAACATCACCCTGTGCCAGGTGATGGTCTCGCTCAGCCAAAAAAATGCGCTTGGCCCAGAAGTAGATGGAGACTGGCTGGCACCATTGAGGACATTTGTCAGGGAGACTCTCAGCAACGATGTGAAACTGAGCTACAGGCAATTGTACATGTTGCTGGGCACCGTGTGGAAGATGATGCTTACTCAGCGGAGCAAAAGTAAACTTTTTCTTTCACATACTTGCACACAATCCATTTTTAAACAATAGTCTGTATACGCTAGTCCAGTGGTCCCCAAGCTTTTAATCACCGCGGACCGGTCAACGTGGCCCGGGGGGTATGGTGTTGCCACTTTGAACCGTTTAAACATGCCATCAAAACAGCATACAGATGCACCACAAAACCAAATATAAAGTGCATGAAAATGTTTTATTTCCATATTATTATATCAATGGGAGTCCTGAGTTTTTTTTCTATGCAACGAGACGGTCCCGTCTACAACTCACAGTATGGTTTGTTTAAAACTTTTTTCCTCTTGGTTGGAAGTCGTTGGCTCTTCTGTCTCTTCACTGAGCCCGTTTCCCTTCGCAAACGGCTGTTTCCTGCTCTCAAGTGACCGAGGCTTAACTGAGAGAATCCAGTCATTTTTCAAAATAAAAGATCCTTCATACTCTCATAGCTAATATACGAAACGGAAATAATTACTTGTGCGGCCCCGTACCAATTGATCCACGGACCCATGGGGTTGGGGACCACTGTGCTAGACAATCTTAACCCTTTAGGCACCAGAGTTTTTTTTACATAAGATTAGTTTGCAATGAAATATCACAATTTAATCAGCATTTAGTGAACAGCATTCTAAAAAGTGCTATATAAATAAAGCTTTGTGATTACTGTATCAAAAGGCTGTAGCTTGAAAACTGTTAGAGATAAAGGCGTTTTCTGTAAATGAGAAAAATCTTCAGTATGACCCATCTAGTTTGTATATTTTGATGTCACCAGGTGGTGGCCATAGTCAATTACATTGCTTCTGGTCTGCTTGTGGACCATCACGGCAAACAGACTCAGTTTAATTCTCTACTCTCTGATGCTCCTACTGCGTAATGACAACCCCTTCTCTCCTCGACGGGGGTGGTTTTCAACCTCTATTGACCCCATAACTTTTATAGGTACATGTCAACAGATGCTGCTTTGCTTGAACTTTCAGGTGCGTGTCTGGTAACTACATCAGGCTCCACATCTGCATCTTGGCGATGCTGCTGGTTGCAATTTTGCGACTCTGGCACTTAAAGGGTTAAAATGCATTTTTAATACAAAGTAAGGTTAGTTATTTCCCCATTCTGAGTGACTTCACTGTGGGTGGAATAATGTTCATATTTGGGTGGTCTTTAAAATAAATGTATTTTTGTTGCAGCTGTGACTGAAGAACTCTTGGCTGCAGTGTATTTCTATTATCAACAAAAGCACCTGACACTTCAGACCAGATCGCTACTGCTTTCTTTCTACAGCAAGATCTATGAGCAGGAGCATGGGCACACACATATTGCTCGGTAATGTTGCTCTCCTGAAGCCAAACTCTATTTTATTTATTGATTGTTGCTGAGACTCACAGAATTGAACATTGAACTTGTTTCATGTGATATCAGGAGCAAAGTGCTCTCCCGCTGGTTGGGATCACTTCCGGTCCAGCTGGTCCAGCTTGGCCACCGTAACCCGGCTCTGTCGGCTCGACTCATCCAGTCCATCCAGGCAGCTGCGTCCCGAGGCAACACAGATCTTCTCAGCAGCCTGCAGACGCAAGCATGCAAGCTCTATGGTACTCATGACACATGTAAATCATAAAAGGAAAACTCAAAGCTAAACCAAACTAAATGTACCTACTCTAAGTTCCCAGGTGGCAGTATGACTCTTGTTTCTGAGTGTAACATTGATTCAAAGTTGATGGGAGTGTATCAGAGTCTAGAGTTAGGATAGAAACTGCTGCAGAGCCAGCGATCACAATACTTCTTTTGTCTGGGTGCTTCTGACATCAGCATGTGCGTCAGACTAAGACAGAACTGCACACTCGAGCTCACACATACATAACATTTGAGCGGCTGTGGCTTTTTGCTCCGATTTTCATCATCTCATTTGAACGTAGTCTGGTTTTCGTCAGCCCAGAGGGCATACCATGTTGTTGTCATCTCGTAACATGTCTGTCTGTCTATGAAGATCCAGAGGAAGGGATTGTGGTCCTCCTCCCAGTAGAGTCCCAGCAGAGAATGGTGCAACTGCTCTACTTCCTCCCCAAGATGCCCAAACCTCTGCTGGCCAATCTGAGCTTCTGCTGCACCGCTGGAAGAATCTCTGCTTCTCTTGCTGCGTCCCTGATCCGTATTGTACACCTGAGGTGAGCTTCAATGCAGGTCCACCAGGCTCTTAAGGCTCTCCACCAACTCTTAACTAATGGAAAAATTACTCTAAATTTAGAGTTTCACCTGCTTTAAAAAATTGTCACCTTATTTTGGGAAGCTCTCTAACATCACCAGTAGAGGACAGTGTTGTTCCTTCATTGTAGACCGTCAACTAATATCGTTTTGTGAACTAGTTTCTCAATCAATTCGATCATAACAATTTTACTGTCCGATGTTTAAGTGTGTTGCTACTTAGCAGATTATTTTTTTAGCACAGTTGACAGCAGTGAAACAAGCATGTTGTTCATGACACAGCTGACTCTTTGACACAAAAACTAATCAAACCTGTTTTAACAGGGGATTTAGTTAGGTCAGTGAAGGTGAATCAGGATTACATTGTGTAAAGGGGACAACACGTAGAATCATGCTTTTCTCATTATTTGTGTGAATTAAAGTCAATTATAAGTTAGATTTCATCAAGTTGCACAGAGAACAGGTGGAAGTCTGCATGACTAAACGCGTCCGGAAAAAAATTGGACATGAAATGTCCATCTTAATTGTTAATTAATATATAAAATAAACTTCTAGTAGAATATTTAGTTGTCCTCAGAAGTCCACATGTGTGTTCCGACTCATGCTAACGGTGAGATGGGAGTCTAACACAAGTTCAGGTGTCAGGTTTTCTTGATGTCTTGTGTCAGGACCGCACTAGTTTGGATGTCTTCTGTCACATGTTTGGAATTTGTACCAATTCAAATTGATTATTTAGTTTAGTGGAAAGTGTTGGATGACATTTATGCTAAATGAATAACAAATTGGTGTTAGTGTTACTCAACCTACATACCAATATTGGATGTTATGCATGTGACCTGAGGCTTATGTCAGCATTTCAGTGTCATTACCATCACATCTTGTCCTTTTTGACCTTGGATTTTGCTCCAAAACTTGTATGATGATGATACAATGGGCTCATTTGGACGCAGGAATGTATTGTCGTCAGTGTTGGGAAGATGACTTGGGCCGAATGTGCCTTCCAGGCTTCACAAAAGACAATGTTGTTCACACACATTTCATACTTAACCAGATTTGTTCAGCTCTCGCTGCGTGGCATATATTTTTCACAACTGTTACCCCGTACAAAGCCCTATTTTTACTCTTACAAAACGGCAGTGATAATTCTTGGGAATGTGTACAGTGTTATCAAAGGACGTGTTGATGATGAGTAAATATTTGAACCCATGACTTCAATGAATTATCTCATGCAGGTCATCTCTTAGTGGATGGTTAGCTGGCAGTCAGGAGGCTGCTCTCCAGGATGTGGACTACATCAGCTTCCTGTTCTCCACCTTAACTGGTTTCTCGTCCGACAAGCTGGCCTCCTTGCAGGAAGCCGCCACGGTCAGGGCCCTGTCCACCTCTTTGCTGTCACCAGTTGGACTCTTCCCAACTCAGCTGGAACAGTTCTCGCACCACTGGGACGTTGTTGAGGTCTGTACCCTGTCACACGTTGAAGTCCCTGCTTGTAGTCCACCCTGTGACGTTTTATGTGAATATTTATACCATGACTATCCAGTGACATCATCTGTGTGGTCAAACTCAATCTCACTGGAGGCCAAGCAATGTTCTCAAACAATATTCATGAAATTGCCCTCCACTGGTGTAAAAACCATTCATATATATATATATATATATATATATATATATATATATATCTCTATCTATCTATCCAGGTACATCACTTAATACGAAGTCATGTCATAACACCCATGAAGGAGCGTAAATGGGAATGGGCTGATTTTGGACTTCTTTATAAAAAATAAAAATAAAAAAAAATAAAAACAGTAGGATTGAAGAACCCAAGGCGTCTTTCGCTGCACTTTATGCAGCAAAGAGAATTGGAGTTCACTGTGCACCCGGATGTTCAAGATTGCATGTACAGATTCAGCTTGAGTTAAACGACTCCGGTTTCGAACATTGGTGATTAATCTCAACTAAAGTGTACTCAGGATTAGTCACACTTTTTGCATCTGTTCTAAAGGTAACTTAAAGCAAGATTTATCACCATCAGAGTGACCAATACAACACAACACTACACTACACTACACTACAACAACCCAACATTATGTATCTACATGTTCGAATTTGACTGTTAACAATGTCGATGAGATGAAAAAAAAGTGTGGCCCGGTCACTTCCACTACCCTTTGCTTTTCGAGTAAATTATATTTTTTGACATTGTGTTAACATTTAAAGCTTTTGAATTAACAATTTACTTTTGGCATCGTCAAATGAAACAAGCTTGTTTACATGATGAATGAGAAACCACTGAGACTTAAGCTGGATGAGTGAAAAGTGTTGATACTCTGGACACAGCGGAACACTTTGAGTCTCAGAGGGTGAAGCTGTGAGGTGGCTCGGCGGCTGAGAGGAGACCCTTTATCACGTTGCACGGGTTGAAGATGGTTCGGTTATCAGCGGCAGTGGATATGTACAAATGCTAATAAGAGCCCATGGCATGATGGGAGTGTGACATTTCTACACAGAAATTACCGCTAACATAACTCTACCCTGGGGCGTGTACGTGTGTCTGTTTGGTGTGGGGGCTTGTAATCACTAATTCAGCTTCTCAATTAAAGCCTCACATCCTGCTGCTCTCATTCCTCTGTCTAAGTCAATCACTGGCAAGTAGCCGCCAGTTGAAGGGAAGGACTGGTCCGGTTGTGGTGGTGGTGGTGGTGGTTGGCGTGTGTGTGTGTGTGAAGGACCGGACTGTGTCAACTGTTGTCGGACTAATGAGACAGGATTGGGGGGGGAGAATGTCAGGAGGTGAGACGTTCACTTCTGCTCTTTGTGCCAAAACAATAAGATTAATGAGTAATTGGGTTTGAGTTTAAGAAGTTAATCCATTTTCCATCTAGCTCCATAATGCCATGTAGAAGCTGATACATGATTGGCATTTTTAATTTGGGGTTTGATTTTGGGTGATGACATACGAGAGAGGAAATGATTGCGTTTCAACTGCGTCTTGAGAGGGCCAGACTTGTCCATCTTTTTCACTGGTTTCAAATCAGATCTACCTCAGTTGTTCTCCATATTTCACCACCATCTGTACTTCTCCATAGAGGAAGCCTCATACGTGCTTCTTCATCTCCATGTGGACCACAGAACTCTAAACAAGTCCTGTTGAGGAGTGGGCCAAAAGTTGAAGTTGCTCTCATAAATCACACGTTTCATGTCTTAGAAACCTCACCTTGTGTCACCTTATTAGCCTTCCACTTGTGAACCACCTAGCACCACCAGTGCCGGTGGTTTCAGCGGGTGTTTGGCTCAGTGAGGAACAGTAGACTGTGTACTCAGTGTAGACTTAAGAAATGTCACTGAATCAGTTGAATGTATTCACTCAATGAATTATGGTATGTTGGCTATTGCAGTTTCATTTCTGTGTCAATTTGACTTCCTGTTTAGTTTATTTCCAAGTGTTGTGCCATTGCTGAGCCAGACGCTGACCTGTTTAACGGTGGAACACAGGGCTGTATGATACTGAAGAGCTCAAGCTTTACAGTGCAGTGCTTACAATATCACATATTTCATCAACAGGAAATATGCCACTGCCTGGAAACCTTGGGTTCAAAGTCTCAGTGTTTTGACATCCTGCAGAGTGGCATTCAGGAATACTTGGTAAGAAATGCTTTCACTGAAGTCAGTTCTGCAAGCCTTCTTGGTGAAAACCTTAATGTGTGCGTGGTTTCCAGAGCAAACTGAGAGTGGTGCCTGACAGCATGGCGGCGGGTCTGCTAAGAGCCATCTCCAGTTTGCTGGACGTGTCTACACTGCCCAACGAGCAAGTGCTTCGCTTCTTGTCTCAGTGTTGCCTCAGTCTGTTGACTCAGCTGGTCACCCAGCAGCAGGAGGCCTCGGCCAACACCAACCACAAAAGGTGAACACTACCTTCCTATAATCAACATCAGGGTTGCATACATTGAAACTGCTTTCAACAGGGAGGCGATTTGGGGAGCTTGTGTGGCAGCTTTGAGCTCCGTCCCCCGTCTGCTGAGGATGGTGCTGCAGCTGCGCATTGGAGCTCTGAACGAGGAGGAGAGGCCCCAGCTTGGGCAAATCCTGTCCATGCTGCTACAACACACACCACTACACAACCAGCTGATGGCAAACACAAACCTGCTTGTGGAGATGATACAGCACCTTTCGGTAAACTCTGACACATCCTTGGAGAGTAATTCATTACCTCATTCTTAGCTGTTAACTTGATCATAATTCAATATAGTTTTTAATGACCGCTCAAAGCCAACTCTGCAGAGGCAGGTTTGTCCCTGAGTCAATAGAGCCAGAGCTCTGACACTATTATTATTATTATATGTAACTGGTCTTGACTGTAGTCGATGTCTATGTTTTCACAGAGATGCTCTCGTGGGGCGACCCGGGAACAGTGGCTGACCGACCTTCTTTACTGCTACAGTGTCAACATAGCTCATGGCTCGAACGCTCAGCGTGGAAACCTCAGTGTTCGGGAACTATACTGATGGAACCCCTCCCATACCATCATCAAACGCTGGCAAACAACCCAATGTTAACAGTCGACCCATCTTTCTCCAATTTTGTTAACACCCTTGTTATTGTCAAACTTCAGTCCAATGTTTACAGGATTACCTTTTGATATAAAACAAAACACAATAAAGACCAAGGAAAACAAAACCACAAAGTAAACGTGTAGTTTCTTAAGTTTATAACCAAATAGCAATAGAGGTTTATGCATAGTTGAATTATATAATGATTGTTTTGTACAAAGTTCACTTTATGGAAGATTTTTAGATGAAGTCTTTGTGGAAAGAAGGAAAGTGTGTTCCTGCAGGTGGGCTGTCTGTATGACCAGCCGTTGAAAGACGGCTTCATTCTCCACAACAGGACGAAAGGTTATCTCAGTGTGTGCGCCATAGCGGCGGCGAGCAAGACCGATGGAGAGTGTGCGAGTACATCACACAGTGGATGAAAGGTTATCTGTTACACAAACCTTTTCTGTAGACGTAACCCCACCTCTGGTCATGGCTCGGATGTCATATGGCTTAATTTTAGGTGCAGTAATTCTATAGAGATTTGGCTTCCAGCCAGCTGCAACAATGTCAGGATTTAAGGTTTGTGGATTACGGGTCAGTATTTTCCTCTGCCTCTGGTCCCTTGTCCAGCACTCAGTGGTCTCAGGTGGTAGGAGAAGTGCTTCGCTTGATTCATGGCTTCAGTCAGGTGTACACCATCTATACCGCTCACTATGACACAAACACAGACTTGGAAAAAGGAAAAAAAAATGCGTGTGTGCATGAACTTACGCCGACTTTGTGTGCGTAAGGGCAAGTCCAGGAGCACCTGAGCCTGAGGGACCCTGAGTGGGCGACCTTGTCTGGCCACTGGATTACCTAAAAGGTCATTAGATAAATGTTAAAACTGAATGTTCAAAGTTGAATGAAGCGTAAAGTTGTTTTTTTGGTTAAAAACATAACTAAATTCCTCCCGCTGGTTCACCCAAAACAAGACCACAACTTACTGTTCAGTATTTGAGAGTGCTGAAGCGCTGACTAATAGAAGTTTGAGCAACCACATTGATCACAACTTAGCTGTAGTTGATGCTTAAAATACCAGTGAAGGGATAATTCATTGTCCCACTCTTTATCTTTTGGTAAAAGTTGGGCCATTTCAAATGGTGGCCATTCCCTCTTGCCAAAATATTTCACCTTTAGAGGATAAATTTGAGTGTGTGCTGCTGATGGGTGAAGAAACATCATGGTGGTACTTGAGGTCTGTGTTTTTCAACCGTCAGGTGTGCAGTGGGAAATGATCCAATCTCACCTAATTTCTCCGGAGACAGAGGTAGGCGGTATGATGGCATTAAATCATGAACAATTACAATGTGTTGACAATCTACCAACATAAGGAGATTACAGTGATCTGGCATATTCTTTCTATACACTATAGATCTATGCTGATGCGTTGACAGCGGTTTTGTGCTCACAGCAACGAAGCCAGTCTAACTTAACACCTTCACGACAGAATGAAGTGTGGTTTGTGCGCTCCAAAATGTGAAGTGTAAGATGTGAAAAATCACTGCTGTAATGCACTTGAGGCAAAAATTGTTTGATTGGATAGGAAATTCCCTAGAATAAATAGAAAACTAGAATAAAATCATGCAAAGGAGACTGTGATGACAGCAGAACAGTTCTGAATAACTCATGATACATTTTTGCCCATTCGTTTCTGGAGACATTTTTAGACTAATAAATTTTCTAAAAAACGGTCTAAAAAAGGTTGAAAACACTGCTTCATTTTTTTGTTATATTTTTAACAGACGATAAAATCAATGATTAACTCCAAATCAGTTCCCCATTTAATGGTGTGTCTTACACTTCTCTTCAGAGAGAAGAGGAGGTGGTTTATGAATGTGTGTCACCACGTGTGTGTCTGTGAGTTCAGCAGACAGCTCAACACAGTTGACATTCCCTCTGACAGCTCTGAACTTTTCACAGTGCCAGGACTGTCAGTAGGTGATGGAGGAAAGCAAGAGGGAGGAGAGGTGAGAATGGGGAGGGAGAAGCCACATCAGAAAGTCTGGTACGGAGATGGTGAGTAGGGGCATCTGTGAGCACAGGCCTGCTTATGCTCTTTTTTTTCACCCTTCTTTAGCGCAGCAATGTTTCTGTCCGTTCTCCAATCATCACCTGAAGATGTGTTATGAAGGTCAGGCCCATCTGTGTGGATTACACTCTGACACCCTGTTTGACATGGTCCTGGAATGTGACTTGCAGTATCACCCAAAGCACATATGCTTGGTTACAGAATGGTGCCTGGTATCCTTGAACAAAAATAATAGGTGGAATATGTTTCTGGTGATCTAATGCATTCATCGATTCATATCTGGGCCCATATCTGAGGCCCAACTGCAGTCACCCAGTGACGGGCCGTCAGGACCAGCAAGGCCTTCTCTGCTGGCCTAACATAACCAGAAATCATGAGCATATTTATGACAAAAGTCAATTTCATCTTTAATGTATTTTCCCCAAATATATTATATATAGTATATATAATAATCATATTCATGTCATAGTATATCCCCCATAGTATATCCTATCAGAATTCAGCTAGCTTGTGTCATCACGTCCAAGGCCTTCAGCAGCAACAGTGCAGGCGCAGGAGCCCTCAGAGAAACAGACACATCAAGCTGATGGATGGTTGCGATAGCAAATCAAATCACGAGTTGCGGACAGAGAGGCCTTCTATCTGGCCTTACATTGAACGTGACTTGTACACATCCTGTGATTGGATGCTCATACCGTAATTTCCGCACTAACCGCAACTGTTTTCTCGCTATCTGAAGTCTGTGGCTGAAAACGTATATGGATTTTTAGGTGCAAACTAGCTTCAGACAGTGACATTCCAGCGCGTATCGCACTGTACTCCGCCCCTGCATTTCCCTGGTATTTACACTGGCGAGATTACTAGGTGGAGGAAGTTCGCCACTTCCAATCGAGCGGCTACTGCAGACTTAGCGCTTGGTGAGTGCAAATGTTTGAGATGTTTATTTTGTTCACGCTTAACATGTCAATGATGGGCCGCGCTAGAGCACCTGTGTGATTCTACTCTGACATGGTTCTTGTGCCACTGTCTGCAAACTGTGGCCGTCTCGTTGGAGTCTTTCTGATAGGAAACCGAGACTTACAACAGGGGCTTCCATGAGAGCCGCCACGCCACCAGAAAACTCATCTCTTTATAATGATGAAATCTCACGTGATCAAACGTATTAAAACCAAGTGGAAACATCAAATATGCGATCTTGAAGCGTGTGAAAAATCCAGCAAGAAACATCATATAATGACTGAAGTCTGTTGCTGGTGGAACTCAGGTTGCGGATTCCGGCCGGACAAATGAGCAGGACGGCTGCTGTTTGGAGACAGGTTTACTGCTCATGATAAAAAACGTAAAAAACTTTCCCCTCTGTTTCTGTATCACTTCTTGAATGGCTGCGTTCCGTTTTTTTTTTTTATATGGGGGCTGGGGTGACATGACTGAAGGCCTAGGTGTAAAATGCACAGCCTGCCACTGCAGTCACCTGACAGATGATAGCTCCTCAGCTTTGCTGCAGTGACTATAACATTAGTCTGGTAAGCCAGGGTCATGAGTTCAACCGTTCTGTAACAGTACAAAGAACAACTTTTTTATATACACGTTTTATGACATATTTAGGTTATTTAGTCGGTATGAGACACCAAACATCCATTTTCTCATACCAAGAATATATGATCAACAATTGAAAGAAGGAATATTTATAACTTATTTCAATCTCACAATAATTTAATAGCTCTAATAATACATTTAAAATGTATGTAATCATACATTTTACCAGGCAGTGTGCACAGTAGGTTAGTGTCTTAAGTTGATTACCATATTGTCCTGAGCATAATTTGCACCAGCCAAAAAATGATAATAAAGAAGAAAAAAACATGTATAGGTTGCTCTGGAGAATAAGTTGCATTTTGGAGGAATTTTATTTGATAAAATCCAACACCAAGGACAGACATTTCATCTTGAAATGCCATTTAAAACAGTGACAGATTGAAAAACAATAGGGTGAATAGGTGTACAAATTCTAATGTAACACATCCAGCTACATGACACATCGTGAACAAACTGTTGTGACTGGTATGTAACGCAATATATTAACAGTTATTCATATGACTAAAGCATGAAGAACATGCTAGCAAGTTTACCAAAGCATCAGTATTACCCCAAATAAATAAATCCATGGAAGTCTGGGACATTGCTGTTCTTGCACTGATATAGAGACGGTTGCATTGCATGAAGCGGTAGCATTAAGACGGTCCTCCCGCTAAGTAATTTAATATTCATGTCCTTGGCAACTACCTAGGTGTGGCGACGTAACTGCATTGTTGACAGACCTGTCCTGGCAGCATGTTGCTCATGCACAGTGTGAAAATAACAAACAAAATAAGGTGTCAATATCTTCACATATAAGTTGCTCCGGAGTATAAATCCCCAGCCAATCTATTAAAAAAAGTGTGACTTATATAAAATACAGTAATTCTCTGAGCATTGTCTGCTCCATATTTTCAAAACATAGACTCATGTTCCAAACAAAACTCCTTGCGATGTCAGCACACACAGTCAAGAATGGCAGGCAGAAATAAATAGCTTATAATCATCTCACCATAGATACTTTGCAGCACCGAGCTCTTCTTCACCGCCAGTTTCACAGGTGACACTTGCCTCTCTGTCCTCTTCCTATTCTTGATTTGATTGAAGTCACTTGACTCCAACTCTTCAGATGTTTTTACTTTTCTCTGTCTATTTGCGCAAAACCTGCAGACAAACAGTTTGGATCATTAGAACAGCTTGGATGGTGTTCAAAGAGACAAAAGCTGGCACCCTGACACTGGCGAAGAATAAACAAAGTAAACAGTTGATTTAAGGCAGTTAAAAGGAGGCACATTTAGAATTTAATAAGAAAGCTGAATTGGAAACAGATGACCTCCTGTGGCTCGCTGGCAGAGCAGCGTGTGCACGGCAGAGAGGAAAGCACTGAGAAGGTGCTGGTAGCTATTACAGCAGCACGGATGAACTTTTAGCCTCTTGTTAAACTGGTAGAAAGCGCTCGATTACGACTCTTCTCTATTCTGAGCCTCAGCTATCTCCCACGCTCAGCAGTGCAAATGGCATGCAAACTGCAAATTTGAAGGTGGAGTTCAGAACATGTGGGCGCCTCATGAAGAATTGTCCTAAAAAAATATTACCTTCGCCAAGCTCTTTGGATTATCCGCGCAGCCTTGTTTCTTCTCCTCAGCTGGTCCTTTTCCCAAGCTCTCAGAGTGTGTGCGGAGGTGGGAACTTGTGTGGCCTCCTCAGTTCTTGATGCAGAGCCGCTGCCATTCAAAGAGCAACATTTTAACAAAGGTGTCCCTCGGGTCAACTTCTCTGAAGCTTTCTCATTAGGCTTCCTCTGCTTGTGAGAGTCAGTCTTAAATTTCTTTGAGTGTGTATCTCGCTTATGATGAGATGTTTTGGAATCAGCTAGGCTTCTGCAAGAGGTCCTTGGAGGAGAGGTTTTGGACGTTGTTTGCTCCCTCATTTTTGGTGTAGACGGTGGTCTGGGCTTGAAGTTAGGTGGCTGGCTGACAGTGGGCCTGGATAGCAGTTCAGTAAACTTGTTGTGGACAGTACCAGAAGCACAGTCAGGGGTCCTATCATGACTTAACACTGTGGTCGGTTCAGCTACTTTCTTTCTTCTGCTCTTGTGACCTGATGAAAACAAAAAAAAAGATTAACTTTTCACTATCAGGCACAGACAAACTTTGAGAAAATTGAATGCAAACAGGTCAAGGTCAATAATGGGCAGAGATGGAGGAAGGTGAAGAGGAGAGTGCAGGCTAGGCAGGGTGGAATAAGTGAAGGCGACTGACAGGGTGATCTGTAGCAGCAAAGAGTTAATGGGAAACTTGAGAACAGTAGAGAGAACCACAATGATTACTGTTTGATGTAGATACCCCCCTGGGCCCAAACCAAATCCGGTTGTGTTGCAGTGTTATTTTTGTACAGCAAATAGAGTATCAGTTCATTTGGGCAGGGAAATAAGTAAAGTGCATCCAGTCAATTTTCAAAATAACACAATATTTTGAGATAAAAAAAATGCATTTAACTCTGAAGTATGGACATTGTCAACACCAGTGCTCGGGCACCAACCCATCCTCCTGAAAAGCCTTGTTTTTAGAGACAGTGTTGGACAAAAATGTTGGCGATGACAGAACCATGGATTAGGTGATCAAGGACATGAAGAGAATAGTAGTGACTATTGAGGGTGACCAAGATTGGATAAGGATTTGCTCTGGCACAATTGGAAATCAGAATCCATCTGATGAGTGCCTGTACGCTCTCTTAATGATAAGAGTGAAAGCCTCCATCATCTAGTCGAGATGCCTCCTGGACATCTCCGTTACTGCAGTGTCTGCACTGTAAATGGATTTCTTGACAGTTTTTCTTTAGTTTTTGGAGAGTATGCCAGACTCAAATGAAGCCCTGGGGCCTCCACTTGAATGACTCTAATGTAGACAACAAAACTCTGTGGTTCCGCATGAGACAAATAGGTAAATGTGATTTTTGTTGAGATTGAAAGCCCATATTAAGCCTATTAGGCTGAGACCTGAAGTTGCTGATGGTGACCTTGCTAATATGAACATCATTTCAACTCAGAAAATGGAGGTTAAAATGTAGCCATGTGCTTTAGCTTTCATGTTTTATTGTAGGAAGCCCTACAGAACTGATGCCCACACGGCACTGCGCCCTCAATAAAAATAAATGAATAAAATAAATAAAGAGAGGGATGTACTTTTATGATGATCATCGGCCTGCTCTGCTTTTGATGCTTTGCTTGTTTCTCCCACAGACTCCTTCATTGACAAGTCCTGCATAATGCTGACCACTCTTTCTTTCTCCTCTGGCACTTGCTGATGAACATCTTTCCTCCTCTGCTCTTCTTCTCGCTTCCTGGAGACAACAAGCAGCAGCGTTTAAGACAAAGATTAATATTGTAAAAAAACAACAAAAAAAAAATCCTCTTGGCAACACCATCAAAGCGGCATAGAGAGTAAAAAAGTGGATGCGAAATTTCAGAGCTCATTAGGGACTTGAAAATGAACCAGCTCCTTTTATTTGATTTAAAACGTCAATGTCAAATGAGCTCCCTGTTGTACGGGATAGGATTAGGACCAGTGAAGAAAAAAAAAATTAGCAGAATTCTGACTTTAATCTCAGAATTCTGACTTTACAGTAATCAACCATTTGCCCATGTTACCAAAACTGAATGAATGAATATTTATTTCAGTGTCCTCCAATCCATTGTAAATGTAAGTTCAACATTTGTATAACTATTCCATCACATAGCTTCAATAATTTAGTTTCTATTTCACTCAAACAGCATACATGCACACAGACATTTCCACATCAATCTCAAAAGTTTATCTTCACAGCATGGAAGTCACTTCAAGTTTTTTATTTTGCCGTCTTCGGCAGGGTAAAGACTGGTGACAGGTAGGTAAATGGCACATAGTTGGACGAACAAGACAGCTGGAAGACGTATTGGTGTGTTGGCGATAAAGAGGAAGATGGATTAGGAGCACTAGTGACTGTTGCAACAGAAGAGGAAATGAAAGAGCGGAAAATACGTTTGAAGATGATTTATTCTTGTCATTGATGATGTAAGTATTAAGGACTGAACGTTTGTATTGTTTCCTTACATGTTTATAATGCAAATGTAATAACATGTTATGACTTTTCCCACTGAAATTGATTTTTGCATTTCAACTCATTATATTTAACTTTAAGCTTTGGTGTCTCCCACATATTGAAAAGACAAGAATTGCACTGATAATGTTCAAAGAGTTCTCACTTTGCAGCATCTTTGCGTAGCTGCTCATGCCTCATCAGCAGCTGCTTCCTCTCTCTGAAGGCCTTGCGGACAGTATAGCCCTTGTAGACTGCCTGGATGGTGGCAGCAGCAATATCCTGGATCGCTGCTATAGATAGAGCACCATGTTCCAGCATGAACTGGGTGACTTCACTGTGCCCCCCCAGCAGAGCGTAGTCCAGTGGGGTGTACCTGCCGACACAAAGGTATGATGTAGACTGTTGGTGCTGCTTGTTATTGTCATAAGGAAGCTGACCTCTCCTCTGTGTACTCCATGTGGTTGGGAAAAGTGTTGTAACCCAACAGCAATTTCACTGCATCCAAATAGCCGTTGTTTGAAGACCAATGCAAGGCTGTGCGGCCCTGTTTGAAAATCAAGAAGAATCTGTCATGGTCATTTACAAATGAAAGACATTATTTGTGGACACTTGCCTCCTTGTCCTGTATGTTTGGATCAGCATTGTTCTCCATCAGAACAGCCATGCAGGTGATGTACCCACCGTAAGCTGCACACTGCAGGGGAGTCCGACCTGCCTGGTCCTGCGCAAACAACGTTTGACAAAAACAATACAATACTCCAAACTGCACTAGGCTGCATCTTACCTGCACATTAGGACTGATCCCATTCTCCATCAACATCTGGCAGACCTCTGCGTTCCCTCCAAGAGCCGCCCAGTGAAGGGCGGTGTGGCCGTCTACGTCCACTAGGTCCACACGTGCAGAACCTGTGACCGGAAAAGTTAACATAGTCATATGCTAATTTGGAATGTCAAGGGGTTTAGAGGGGTGAGGAAAAATAAAGGGGGAAGGCATCCAGGTCACATATAGGCAGGCAGGCCCAGATGTCCACACGTAGGGAACACATCTAAGTTTGAGAACATATGAACTCCATCAACAGGCTACATTCAAACCTTTGATGAGTGTGAGTATGACATCACGGTGTCCCATCTCACAGGCACGAAACAGCGGCGTATGCTTCATCACATCCTCTGTGTCGACCATCGCCCCTCTGTCCAGCAGCAGCTTCATTGTGCTCACATGGCCAGACAACGAGGCAGCATGCAGCGCTGTGGAGGCAAACAGAAATATCGTCGAAACGACTTGAGGGTTCCTCCTCGTCTGCCATCACTGCTCGTTGATCGCAGGCTGTTCTGGGCAGTCAAACGCGGGTTAAACAGACAGATCTAATACGGAGCACCTCGTGCTCTTCCTCCGGGCCGCAGACACTACCAGTGCATGGAATTGATGTTGGCACCAGTCAGCCACACTGTCTGATAAGCATGACACAAGCGTAGCATTTGTCGCATGCATAATTCATGAATCTAAGCCAAGCAGCTTTCACAATGGTGACCCAAATGGCCCCCGAGGTTAGAGAGCGGATGAAAAGGCACAGGCAGACAGTGGGCACAAGTAATGCAGGCTTCCCTTCATAAGAGCAGCCGTTTTGCATTGTGAGCTCCCCAGTGATAGCATCAATTCATTACTGATAGCAGTTAGCACGTCGTGCTACTAATCACGCCAAGATCAGGTTGGGACAAACGTCATCACTTAAAAATCCATTTTGGTAGAAGAAGAAGCCGAAGAATGGTGCTCTTTAAGCTTCTGCCTCAGCAACAAAAACAGGCCCAGTGAATAACTTGATGTGATCATATTCATCTCACCTGTGCCACCATACTTGTCGGCCATGTTAATGTCAATGTTTGGGGTGAGGGTCAGCATGGTCTTGATGACATCATCACTGCCCTTGCCAGCAGCCCACATGAAGGCCGTCCTGCCTTCCAGATCAGGCTCATCTTTGACTGACGGATGGGACAGAAACATACCCACAGTCTCCTGAAAACAGGTATGAATAGTTGTGTGTAGTGCAGCCATGTTAGATGTTCACATTCAATACATGAACAAGAAAAACTCTTCCAGCTGTCTTTTTTACTTGAAAGTATATAATAATCATCTTTTCGTATTTATGAATAACAAGGTGCTCGGTGATGACAGCAACTATAAAAACTAGAAAAGCACTGAGACAGTGCATCCCTCTACCAAAGAGCTTCATAGACTTTATAAAAACACGAGATACAATTAAATCAATCAACTTACTTCCATGATGCAAGAATAGCGTGAGAACACATAGAAAACAAGGGTTGTCAATAGATTATGGTGTTGATAACATCTTTCTTTCGGTTACGTTTAGAACAGATAAAAATGACAATCTATTGACAGCCTTAGAGAAGAGAATGGGAAAAAAACTTGCCAGGATTTAATACCAAGCATTTGCATGAAGCCATAAGGTGTTAACCAGGTAGTTTGGTTAGGACACAAGTGTTCTAAGCTCTGACAAGCTCTGAAATAAACACATCTAGTCACCACAGTGAAATGAAAATGTATGATGGTATATTGTGTGCTTTTTCTGAACAGAAGTGGGCTGTATTGAGTAGTCATCCACATATAACCAAAATCACGGCCATTTTTGACCAACCCAGAACAGTTCAAGTCCACTCACTTTTTGAGGGGTGCTGTTGACAAGTAAACAAAGCAAGCACAGGTAAAGATATTTGTCTTCATCTTCAAGTCAACGGCTCCGACTCACTGCATTGTTGCTCTGCGCACCATAGTGCAGCGGTGTTGCTCCCTGGCTGTCCGAGGGAATCGTTCCAGATGTGTTTCTTTCCAGGAGTAGGTGGACAATTTTGGCATGACCTAGTTACAGGGGAACAGATGCCTGCTGCTAACAACATGCCAGTGCTAATAACCTGGTGATCCTTTCGGAAAAAAAGCGTACGTCTAACTTACCAAGCAGAGCGGCCCAATGCAGTGGCGTTCTGAACAGGTTATCATAAGCCGTCACATTACAACCCTCGTAAGACGTCAGCACCTCCACCACTGCCTCATTACCGTCAGCGACAGCAAAATGCAGGGGAGTTCGACCCTCGTAGTCCTGCCAGTTCAGAAGAGACTCGGTGGGAGCTGCTTCCTGGACATACACAGGTGAGGTGTATAACGGAATGGCTCGGCTGAAGAACGACAACACAAATATACCAGTATACAGCGGACAGTCTGAGTAGCGCTGGGCTCCTGGCTGTGGGCGGCCCAGTGAAGCGGGATCTTCCCTTCGCTGTCAGGGATGCCGATGTTAGAGTCGTGCTTGATCAGAAGACGGACATGTTCTGGTCGGTTATAGAACGCTGACCAGTGGAGAGCAGTTTGCTGGAGTAAGAATAGGGGAAAATAAGTTGAGATAAAGACAGCGTGATGGTTCTTGAACAGAGGGATTCCAGAGATGGCTGCACCAGTAAGACATGGTCCAGGAACTACGAGGCATAATTGGTGTACAAAGCTCATATTGACAACCTTGCTGGGGACTGTGATTGTAGCCCAGATACTGCTGCTATTCTGAGACCACTGTACCCACTGTCATCTGACATGATGAGGCATGTTGGATTACCAAACGAAATAATCACGTAAGATACATATCAGGCTGGGCGGACAGTGGGGACTGTGTTTTCCTTGTCTTATCAGTTGAACACAGGACAGGGACGTTTCCCAATGAGTCCTTCTCTGCAAGCAAGCTGATGCGTGTGTAACCTAAATTCTGCTGGTTCAGGACAAAAGTCACTTATCGTTGCCATTGGCTCAAATGAAATTGAGTCATCAGTACCTTATTTTTGTCTTGCGTATCCACTTCTCCAGGTCCAATGTATTTGAGGAGAAGAGCGAGGGCTTTTGAAGATGTGTGGCGTGTGGCTAAGTGGAGGGGAGTTATCTCCTCTATATCTTTCTGCAGCCAGTTTGCACGTCTGGAAAGCAGCAGCTTCAGGAAACGTATGTTTCCCTGCAACATGCATAACACAAAAAAAGACAAAATGTGAATTTGTTCACTGTTTCACTCAGTCACAATAGCAACATAAGTCCGCCAAAAATGACATCACATTTACAACAACTCACACTGGACTAGTAGATCACTTCTTCTACATCAAGATTTTCAAACTTGCGGCCCGCAGACCATTTGCGGCCCTCAGGAGGCAGTTTTGTGGTCTGCCACTGGGGGTCCAATTTTACCCTAGGGGTGGCCATCACAGGCCCCCTGTTGGTCCAAAGTGAGATGCTGATAAAATACTGTCTAAGTAAATTTCAATGACATTTAGGCTTTACATAGGAAGCATCTTCATTGAAGGGCAAAACTGCCAAATAACTCAAATGCATTTCATGTGCCACCAGTGGATCAAAAAACAATACTAATAACCATATAAATATTCTTGAATCATCTAAAAAAGTAAAGGTAACGCAATTCACTACATCCACTGACTGGTGAAATCATAATATACAAATTAGACTAGTGAATTTATTAAACTTAAGAAATAATACTGATATCAATGTTGAATATTTCATTGAAAAAACTCAAAGAAATATGGAAATAGGAAGCTAATTGGCCTAACAGAGGGAGTTCATTCAAAACAAGCTAATGCATGCAATAAGATAATAATAACACTGCTACTGATAATAATATCAACGCAAAATACTGTAAAAAATATGAACACAATTAGAAGCTCTTAAAGTTGTGCATCAGCTGTATTTGACAAGACCTTGTGAATCAAATAAAAAGACCACACAATTCACCTACTAAGTGGCGACGCTAACTACTAAAAAGAACAAACCTTATTTTTGTGTCTGCACTGTGAAGAAACATGAATTATGAACATTATTTCTCAACATAAATTCTGAACAAGGCAAATTTGTGGTTTTTTAAAAGCTTACGCTCACTTAAAAGTTTCTTTTTCCCCTGCATGCTCTTTTTAGTTTAAGCAGTTAATTGGCATTTAATTTGCGTGGTCGAGTGGTCTCTCAGAACATTTGGTGACTATTAGCTCTTTCACAAAGAGGTTTTGACAAGTACATGGTCACAGGAGTGTTCCACTCAGGACTGATGTCCTGCAGGCTAACTGCACTTGTGAATCATCTTTGCAAAATAGCCAGTAAACAAAACAAACACAAAATACTTAATTCAAAATATTTTTTTGTGAAGCCAGAGCCATACTCCCACAATATTTAAATAATATAAACTACACGATAAGACACTTAAATACTGCCCACAATATGTATATATATGTATTATTTTCAAATACTTGACACTTGAGTTTTAAACTTTTTTTGCTTTTTTTTGCTCTTATTTTTAGTTATATTGCAGTCATTTATTTACATGTACTGCTCAGTCAACAGTCTAGACACAGCATGTCAGCACTACTCCACAAGTCGGCCTTTGTTGCCCTCCCGCCACAGGGCTACAGATAGGGTGGCCATAACTGCAAGTGTGTTTTGTATATTTACCCTTCTTTGACTGGGAAGCCGCAGTCTGACGGATCTATCTCGTGTGTGAGCATGCATCTCGAGCGCAAGCAGGAGTGTGTGTTCTTCTCTCTACGAATCTCAGTCCAATTAGATCGGTAATCCCTGGCCTCTCTCCTTGTCTCAGCCAATTATTGATCAGGTGTCAAGAGACAGGGCATCCCATCACTGGCAACCCCAACACACACAGATCCATTACAACAGACATTCACACACACACACGTTTTTGCTATTTTTGTGAGGACCTCTCATTGCCCAGCCTCTCATCCTAAACCTAACCATCCAAAATACATGACTAACCTTAACCCAGACTCTTAACCAAACTTAAACCTAAGGATAATAAACTACTTTTACTGAGGTATTAACCCGCTAAACCTTGTGAGGACAGGCCAAAATATCCTCAAAAAGCAAACTGTCCTCACAAGAAGGATGCTTGTCAAGACTTGGTACTCACAAGTATGGCAAAACATGCCCGCACATGCACGCACATGAACGCCCAGTCCCTCAACACTTAATGATAAGATGCTCATGACCAGATTGTGAAATAACTTGCCTTTAAACGTGAGTAGTAAAGAGACATTGTGAGCAAAAAAAAAGAGACTATGCTGCAATCAAGAAGCTTTTTATCATTAAAATATATATTTATAAACCTGACAGTTTCCATTTTAAAAAAGAATGTAATGAAATTTTGATTGATTTTATTAAACGCGTTCCCAGTCACACTTTCCACTAGGGGGCACTAGCTTCCCATATGACCTTTCAAAACTAAACCTTCCCGTGTGACTCTGACACCTGCTTTACACGTCTGTGATTTATGTGTTATTGTGGATTATCTGTACCAACTTTACTTGACAGATCCCCTCCGCCAGTTCCCCTCTTTCTGTCAGTGAACGTGAGAATTGAGCATGCCTTCTGTGCAGCGAGGTGAAGGGCCGTGCGACGGCTGTGGTCAGTCTTGTTGACGGAGGCTCCGGCCTTTAACAGAACATCTGCGCAGTCCAGGCGGTCAGCCAGCACGCAGTACATTAAAGGGGTCCGCCCAAACTGGTCTTCACGGTCCCGCAGGGCAGGTTCTGCTGTAGATGCAGCAAACAAACAAAAAAAGAGATATAAAATTCTCCCCCTGCCTGCATCCATTAGTGCATTTACCATTTAACATATCAGGTACATTACCATAAGCATTTCGTCATACATGTTGGAGAAACTGAAAGAACAATTATAATCCCACTTTTGCTTTCTGATTCATTTTTTCATATACACCAACAAGACGGTTCTTTTCAATAGCTTTTACCAGGATCCAATCATCAGCCATAGCCAGTTCACACTGGTGGCCTCTGTTGTTCAAACCAAATACAACTGTGTGACCCAAAAGGAGAAAAAAGTTGGATACTAGTAAAAGATGTCCAACACTTTATGTTCTCCTAAAAAGGTGGCTTTTTAATGGTGGTTAATCAGGGTTCTGCCATGTTGTAATTCAATTAAGGAACAGCTACACTTCGGCACATTGTGCACTGACCCCAAGTTGTTACAGATCACTGTTCTTTTGCTTCAGTCATCTCATGTTAATTCTGGAAACTGTACCCTTTGTTGGTGCAGTGTTATTTTTTGCATCATCATTTCCAAAGCTTTCATCTGTTTGACAGGTCTCCACACAGCATTCATGTGACATTCATCAATGCATGACGTTAAAAAATACTACCCTCTCTTTTTCAAATGTAGTTTTTCTGACAGTAAAGGCTCCAACACACTATTTTCCTTTAAAGATGTTTTGTTACTTGTTATGCTACCTCTAATAAAACAACAAAAAAACACTTAAACCTGTCCATTGTCATCCTCTTCTACCCAGTAATTCCCTCTCTAACATTATTTGTCTGAGGCTCAGGCTCATGTAGCCGGCCAAACTGTTAATTTAGCTTCATCATTCTGTCTCCCACGTCTATCGGCACAGCATCATTTTTGGGCTTTAACATTAAAACAACGCATGGAAAGTGGTACCATTTGAGGTTCAAAAATGACCACAGGAGGACAGTGTACACTCAAAGATAACTTTGAAATCTAAACCGCAATACAGCGTGAAGGAACAGCACAAACATGTACTCACCATCAATATGATTTGACTTTTTCATCAGCTGAGATTGCAGTGATTTGTTACCTGTGATGAGTTTCTGTAAGGCACTTCTGTCTCCGTTGACAGCAGCAGCATGCACCTGGGAGCCGAGCGAGGCCGAACTCTGACTGTCGGTTGCTGCGGCCTGCAGAGGATGACAGTCATAGCTCAAACCTTAAAAGTGCAGTCTAATCTGAGCTCATATATCTTTTAATATTGATATATTTAGAGACAAAAAAATCACAAATACAAATGAATGATGATAGAGGTTTGAGTTTTAAAAATCATTTTTAACTGAAGGAGAAACATTTTTAATGTGAGGATCAAATGAAAGTGAAGAGACAAACTGGATGCCGAGTATTCAGGCTATAAGAGTCAGGTTTTAGGAAAGTGTGGAGACGTTATCCTCTCAGTAAGCTACAAAACAAACCCCAATATAATAACGTGTGAAGTATTTGGTGCAAATTGCAACGCTAACTGCCACAATCAGTGTTGTTTAAATTACTACTGAGAATCCAAAAATCATTTCCAGATGGCATAAAATCACAAAATTAAAATCAGATGCTTTACTCTCACACACCTCATCTTCCATCCATCTTAGGCAGATTATTGAAAGCGAGCCCTGTGTAAGCATCCAAACACAACACAGAAAGTGTGACAAGACAATAAGCTGGCGATCGTTCTCTGACAGGGCGGAAGACTGATGTTGATATGCATCCACGTGCATGTGTTTCTATCCTGCTGAGGGGGATAAATCTCTTCCTGGCCCCACTTAACCAAAGCCAAGGGAAAGCTGGGTAATCTGCAGACAGGAAGCAGCTGGGGACGGGAGACCTTGTGTGAGTGTGTAACAGGGGGGTCTCTCTTCATGTCTTATTCATGTTTCATTAATACTGCAATACGTTTGCGGTGTGTGTGCCAGTGTGTGTGTGTTTAGAGATGTGGGACAAGACCTGCGGGGCACAACACAGAAATCAATTATTGCCCCTAAACACATTAATGCCAGAGGCGGAATCCAAAGCCCACTATCAGATATCTCTCCAAGACGTTTTCATTAACCATCACATGAATGGAAGATTTATCGCTCATGAAAGCAGTGATAGACCAACAAGTTAACTTCTGTCTGGAATGCAATTTTTACTCGCTTGCTTGAAAGTGTTGAGGTTTACGATGATGAGGAAACGCTACTGTCCTCCCTGATTATTTCTCTTCCCTCCCTGCTGTCACATCGTAAAGAGGGCGCCGGTAATCGCTGCGTGCTGCTCACCAATTGTGGCCTTGGCTTTCTCACGCCCGCTAAAATGAAGAGTTTTTGACCGGTGAATTCTCTTATTTATTTGCTTGGTCATGAAAAGGGCATATTTTGAGTGAGATTCCAAGAGTCATTTTGATTTCTGACTTTAGCATAGGTTGACTAAATGGGTAAGCCAGTTGAACATCAGTTGAACATCAATTTTAGCATCCATGTGGTGTATTATCGGAACTGCAGTTCTGTTTGTACCATTTTTTTATTATGTATTAACATTTATAATCACCTCTTTTCTAGAACATGGTCAACTGAACAGCAAAGCAGGGATCATAACCTTCATGGGTTAAACTGACATCACCTCCTGTAGACAAGTCAGCAGCGTTTCCACCACATGTTAGTGAGCGTGGCACCTCTTTTTAAAGATGAACTCTCGCATGATTAAACTTATTTAAACAAAGTGGAAACATCGAAACAAAATAATAAGACATGATGCATCATGGGGGTGACGGTATTCAAAAAATCCAGGAAGAAATAACTGAAGTATAATAATAACTGAAGTCTGTTGTTCACAGAAGTCAACTCGCATATTCCATTCGGACATATGAAGAGATGGACCACTGCTGATTGGAGAGAGATTTATTCCTTATGATTAAAATTTTTGTTGTCACCAATTCTGTAAATGTCAAAACTTTCCCCTCTCATTGAATGTTTCTGTGTTGCATTTATTGTGGCGAGGAGGAGCTGCTCTGCCACTGTTTCAAAAAATCCTGGCAGAATCCATGGGCACGTACTGGAGGCCATTTTTTACTTTGAGACACTCCAAACTCTACAGGTCTACAGAAAATGACTAGGTAAATTGGATTGGGTTTGATATATGCCAGCAGTCAGAATACTGGGATGCACTAGCACACCTAATCTCTAAGAGAAATTGGACAGTTGTGAGGCGCCCTCAGTAAGTCAAGTTTTTAAAAAGTACTATTTCGAAAGATGACAAGAAGTAGAATGGATGTGACGAAATGTATTTCACTGACCAAATGGAGGCAGTGTAATAGGACAAAATACAGTTAACACGTCAATAACAGTTATTAGGCTCAGACATTCTATTAAAGCCAAAAATGGTTTTTATTTAACTACATAAGCAGTTTATTTAATGCTCTAAATTGGTTAGAAAAGCTTACATTTTAAATATCAATCTGTCAAGAAAAAACACAAAGCTGTGTAGATAAGAAATAAGATGAGAAAAATTGGCCCCACGGCCACACTAAACAACCTGGCCTACTCTGGTCCGCTGTTTCTTTTTCTACATGCCTCACATATGCATTTTATGTCATTGTATCTATATGGCATTATTTTCTATTGTCATTAAAAAATTTTGCTCTGCGTTTGTAGAACGAACGAGTGTCCTCAAAATCAAAACTATGAGAAAGGTGTTGAATTGCGTTTTTGACACATCGGACAAAGAATGCAACATAGTTTTGATTCTATCTCAATGTCCTGAGAAATATGTGTCTTGGGGGAAAAAAAAAACAGTAGATGCGGCTTTTCAATGTGTGTTTAAGTGTGTGTTTGGCACATGTGCCACGTCATGGGAAGTGATTTTCCGTGAGAGAGAGTTTTTACAGGGGCTTTACCAGAATCAACCACAGGCATCTCTAAACATCTCTAATTTAAAGTCATTACACATACACTCAGTCTACACAACTAATATCTAACACATGCAGAAATATCTGACGCGCTACAGTCGCACCTCCTTCGAGGGCTCGTGAAAAACTCTCCTTGAACTTTTGCAAACTTATTCTGATCCTTTCCAGCATCTCAGAGATCAATACAATCGTCCCCAGCTGCTACAATAAAATACAAGCATTGATTTAGAAATAATCTTAGATGCAGAAAAAAAAAACTCTGCAAACAGTGACACAAGGGACTCGCATCAATATCAGAATTGATGCCACGAACAGTCGGATTACTGAGCATGGGCAATTAAGTTTCATGAGGACCTCAGTGTTTCGGAAACACCCACGGTGCCTCCAAATTTTGCCAAAAAGCCCTTTCAGATGAGGTGTCTGAAATCAAACAAAGGAGGGGGTAAAAACAACACCAGGTCCCAGTGAGAGGCTTTGAGTGGACTCATTTAGCCATTCATATGTGTTCCTCAGGGAGCACTCCGCTTGTTTATATGAGGACAATAACTCAGAGTCAAGTATTGATCACAGACGGAGCCGATTGTTTATCTGCACAAGTATCGATTCACCGCGATGTTGACATTATTTACTCTTTATTCGTATTCCTTCAGGTGTAAATAGCAAAAATTGTCAAAAATCTACACAGAGGCTTTTAAGATCACTACAGGAGACTGTTTCAAATCCTGTGTATTTCTTTTACTTGTTTGCCACTTCTTGACTTTAACCTTAGAAACTAATGAATGGACAAATGTTCCTCAAACATCAAACGCCTTTTTGTTTT
Source organism: Synchiropus splendidus (assembly GCF_027744825.2). Classification (NCBI taxonomy): domain Eukaryota; kingdom Metazoa; phylum Chordata; class Actinopteri; order Syngnathiformes; family Callionymidae; genus Synchiropus; species Synchiropus splendidus. The sequence continues at coordinate 15,023,468 of NC_071348.1, forward strand.
AATCTTAGAGGTTGCAGTCCTGGGGCGTCTTAGCCAACAGGCCCAGGTCCTCCACACCTTTTCTGTCAGCGCATAAGCAGGAAAATTGATCATCAGATCAGAATGGACTGTGTTCAAAATAATAACTGGACATTTGTTGGAAACAAAGATGTGGAACTACAGGTCTACAGTTACAGCAGTAGCAACAGTTATAATAGTCAAAAACATAGATAAAACTTTAATTGAGTTAGGCACCTTTGGTTTTCCCTCCTTCAAATCATACCGGATCATGACTAACTGTAGTCTCTATTGTGTGCACGTGTGCATGTGCGACAAAAACGTTCATTCCATGCATAATGACTGACAGGTACATAAGTGGGTGAAGGGATAAAACCAACCCACAGGGATAAGCCCAATCTGTAAAGACCCATTTCTGGAGAACTTCCTGGATCCCCAAGGACCAATGAGCTGGCTCCCTCGGCTGGAGGCTGAGCCCGGGAGCACGGCGAGGCCAATCGGCAGGGGTGGTGATGGCTGAGTGACATATACATCTGCTAATTTACATCGTCACCTCAATGCATCCTGACAAATGAGCCCCCAGGGTGGGAGCCAATCGCCAGGGAAAGTAATGCAATTAGGAGGGACACAGCTGTCACTCAAACACCATAGGAGTCAAGAACGGAGGCCTGTGGCTGAAACACCCCTGCCTGCTTCCCTGTCGCTCACAGCTACTGGTGCTAAGATGGAGATGGAGCTCCGGCTCAGTAACGGAGAAAGACACAGTGATATGCTCATTCACACTGCATTTCCTGAGGGTCCAATATGTGTGTATAAGTGTGTGAGTGCTTGAGGGGCACAGAGATTAACCAGTGTCCTTGGAGGACTTAAACCTGAGCTGCAGTGTGTTCATATTCACCAACATCTGGGACTGCGACTGTGGATTTACACCGGCGCGCATGTCTGTCTACTGGGACACAGTGTTGTTTTTGAGAGTGTGGCACTTTGGGCAACAAACAGAAACAGGCAATGTATGAGCATTAGCTACAAACCAAAGTCTTATACGGAATGGGCTCTTTCTACAGAGCTATTAAAATATCCTCAAAAGCCTTTTTGCGAATCTCTAATAGCCCTTTAATACTGATACACAGTAATATACATACAATTATTTTGTAAAGCTACATTTTACATAATTAGATATTGTATGCTAGTTGCATAAAAAATCATTTTCCTTCATTTGTTTCTTCTCAAAGAGAAGTAAGAAGTATCAGAGTGTAAGGCGGAAGTGACTAGGAAGGACAACATTGGAAATGAGTATAAATGCGGGACTGCTGAAGTTAAAAGATAAAGTTAGGGAGAACAGATGGTTTCCAAAGGTGGAGTGGAGAGACTGAGTAGGAACAAGAATGTAGATGGAGTCACTAGGAAAAGAAGATTGGAACAAAAGTGAGGTGTGACTGGGGAGGACTTTTCGCTCATGCAACTGGTGATTTTGATAGCTGCTGCCTGAATTGGTACAAATCTTTGGTTAGTTTGGTTTGGTTAGCTTTCCCTTAAGTAACATCATGATTTGTCTGTTGGCTTGGATGCCGCTAGTGTTTGAAAATCTTGGACACAACTAGTGGAGAACCAAGCTCCCACCTTCCTTAGAGACAGAACAAGACAGAAAACATCACATCCTCTAAAGAAGTGGTCTGTGCAGCAGTGAGCCGATGCCATGTCACTGTCTGAGATGCACTGGAAATCAGGGGGCCGTGTGCTTTGTGTCATCCCATTATGTCACTAATGAGCAGCCCTCCAGAGAGAAGGCATGGCAGACAGAAAAAGGCAGATGAAGAAAAAGAGAGAGATGAGGGGGGGAAAATAGACCAGCTTTGGGACTTTTCCCTCCTCTTCGCTCTCCAACTAGTCTCACACCTCGGAGTCTAATTGGACGAAAAATGTGATCTAATTAAATGTCCAATTAAAGTGCAGAGAGCAACGTGCCCACCGGCGAATCAGAGCACGGGGACATTATGGTCTGAAAAAAACAAACAAAAAATCAATAGGACCAATGTGAATGGGAAGAAACAGGAAGATGTCAGTTTGGAGCAATGCTGACTCCATGTTGAGGACAGAATATGTCGTGGGATTCGGGACTGTGCAACTTGTCTTCAATATTTTTAGACTTTATGAAAAATCTTTTTCGCCAATAGGCAATTACTTATAGCAGTGCAATATGGTCTCTGCGTTCTTGGTGGATTAATTATGTGTATAAAATGAGGACTTTTGTGAAAAAAGTTATGCAGGAGTATCAATGCCTGGGTCTAAAAGTAAAAAGAACTCAAAAGTTTTGGGAAAACGCTTTGTTTCTAACAGAGTGATTTTGGCCAAATGTATGACATTTACCACATTGGGTAAATGTAACTTTTTTAAGGTTTCCCCAGCCAAAGCCGTTGTTTTTTTATTCGTCTCACTGGATATGTATCAGTTTATTTTCTCTCCACCTCATTTTTATTATCTGTTTTGGCAATGAAGAGTGTTGAATTTTGTATGATCATTTGTTGGCAGCACTGAACTTCACCACTGAAACACAACGGAGGACTGTGGACTCTTCCTCCTCTACCACACACACTGTGAACCCCCTATGGACAGATTGAGCCCATAAAATATTCATGCTTGGATTCAATTCAACACCTTAATCTTCTTAACAATTAACTTCAAATAATTACATATGACAATCTCTCATGGGACTGAAATACAATACTTTGTATTGGCACAGATGCAAGAGATTGGAGTTCTTACCATTGATATTTTCTGAATCACAGCATCTTCAGTGGGTGAAAAAAGTCACTGACCTTCCCTCTCCTTTTCTGGAGCCTGGATCCTCAGTCCTGTAGTGGCAGAGAAAGAGGATCAATATCACACTGGGATCAACACACCTGCTCACATTACTAGCTGCCAAAACAGTGATTTAATTATAGAGTGGTAGGGACTTGGGATCCATCAAATCAGGGCACAATGCAGAATTCCTCACAGGTCCTTAAGATATGATTGTAGAGTACTGGTACAAGTCTGGTTTTACTTATTTACCTGCTAACTAGGTTGATAAGTTTAGGATCATAGAAACTTACTGGCGTGTTGATATTACTAGTTATATTAAAGGAAACACAGTGCGCAGTGCACCTTCACTGACAGACTGCAAAAAAAAAAAAATCCACAAATACAAGCAAGTAAAACATACACTGGTCGAAAAACAAAGACAGCAATACACACCTGAGTGAGAATTTGTGGCTACACTTTAAAAAGAGAGGGAGAGGAATTCTTCAAAAATGTGTGAAGCCAATAAACTCCAGCAATCTCAGTGCTGATCATGAAGGTTTGTTGCAAATATATCAAAGGTGCCACTAAGCTAATAAATAAATTCACAACTTAAAGACCACAATGCCAAATAGATTTCATGACGTTAAAGCTTGGAATACACAGTACTTTTTGAAAGAGTAACCCTATTTGTATTTCAATGAGATCCTTTACTGTAAAACCAATGTGACAATGTTGACGTAGCAAATGTTTGTCATCGTGTAACTGAGGAGATCGGATCTAGATCAACTCCGGGTCCGTGATGAGGAGCCCTAACACTGTTGGTCTGGATGTTTAGGTGTTTAATGGCTAAGAGATGTCACAACATTGCAAATGGATTACACAGGCGAACATCCAAATCGATTCATATGTGTAGTAATAACGAAATAATTTGAACCTCTAACCAGTAAATGTAGGATTATTGGTGCTCAAAAGAAAGACTGTCAAGATGAAAATATGACGGCAACTGGCGTGACAACCGGGGGAAAACAGTGAATCATAAAGCGTAACAAAACGTTTTCTTGTACACAAATAAGCACAATAGATCGTGTCTACACAATTGTCTCAAATACAGTGTTGCTCACTGACCACGCTCATTGCTGTTTATTTACCTTTTTGTTTCTTTTTCTCGATGAAAAGTTTTCCTCCCAGTTGTACCGTTAAGTGACCACTGTGTATATGAAACACTACAATCCCCATAGTCAAATTACAATTCGCCATTGTTGTAGTTCATTTCCGCTGAGTAAGAATTTGCTCTATGGGTTTATAAACTACATTACCCAGAAAACTATCCCGGGGTCACAGTGAAAGTAGTTCGCCGTCGATTTCCGGCTGTGAGGACAGAGAGCGGCGTCGAGACCGATCGAGACTCTACAACCACCGCCTCCTGAAAATACACTGTACGATGAAACTGTTTGCGATATCGTCCTATTTCTTCAACGGCATCTTCACAGTTATAATGCTGGTAAATAATTTTATTTTTAAACTGCATCTTTCATTTATTATGCCCATCACAGTATGCTAGCGTTAGCTATATAATTAGCTGCTAGCTCTGCTGTCAGGAGACGTGGCTTTAAAAAAACATCTTTCTTTCAAAGTCGTGTATACACACTCACACATATATGTACACACACATATATTTATATCAAGCGACTGCACCTTCCGCCACACGTATCGTAAAATGTGAGGTGAATTCAATTAATTATTATTCATTAACTTCTGTGATATGTAGCTTATTAGTTATAGTAACATATAATCTGTGATATATCCACTTGGAATAGATGGGACATATCTTTTATCCAATGTGCCTTGCAGCTTAATCGTGACTTAGAGGAAATTTCTTTATTAATACTGAGCTTTTTTCCCCCAGGTTCCGGTTATCGTTTCTAATATTATTTTTTTTTTATAACCATGCCTCTAATCTGGTGCAACTTATCATCCGATTTGACATTTGATAGTGTCAACTTAGAATTAAGTTTTAATTCACTCAGTGTTAGCAAATTTTGTTAGCCGGTTGGTGCGTTCCTCTGTTGTGGCTGAATCTTATTGGCTACCAGCCCGGAACTCAATCGTCTGTTTTTGGGAGAGTCCAGGCCTCACCACAGATCTATGTTGCTCACAGAAAGTAACCTGTCCTTACTCTAAATCACTATATCTAGCTATATCACAGACTGGTGTCACTAGTAACAGTAAATACTGACGAAGTATTTCACTAGTTGGTGGAGTGGTACACATGGTGTGGAATCAAAACGTTTTTAGAACTTAAAACGTGCACAGACAGAATTCATGTCAGTCCTCTTGGCAGGACTGTAACAGTTCTCCTGTCATGTCATAATGTTCTGTAGACGCGACACTCAGAGAGAGATAAAGCACAAATGTAAGATTGACTTGCCTACTCTACCAGTGTAAATGTAAACCATGCAAAATGTAAATTTGTTTGTTGCGGAATACTAGTTAATTGTAGGCACTGAGGGTGATGTAGCTTTTTTTTCTTCCGTGGAGGTAAGAATTACATTAGTGTTTTGGAGCATTTCTGTCATTTCCTGATTTCAAAGGTATCCAGTTACAGCCTTTTCCTCGTGAATGTGTAGCTAATCTGGTTTGTGGTTCAAAGGTTAGTGTTCTCATCAGAAGTACATGATAATTTTCTCTCTTTCAGTACACATATATTATCACATTAAATATTTGTTCCATTTTAAAAATGTATTTTATGTGTCAGTGTTCATATAGTAATTGGATGGAATATCATGGTAATTAAAGATACTATGCCTGAAATGTCTTGTCTCCTTTGTGTAAGGAAAATGAGGTTAAAAGAAAAAACAAAAACACCAGCATGGACAACAGTGTAAATAATTTTTAATGTGGTTGTAGGTGATGGGTCTCTCTACTCCTGGGAAAGCAGAAATCACCAGTCTGGAATCGGCCAACATCGATGACATCTTAAGTAAGATATTATGTCTCAATTCTTTGTTTAAGGAGACTTCATTGAAACAAGCGATTTGTTGAAACGAATGTTCAACTTGTCGTAGTGACTGTATTATTTTGACATCATCTGCTACTTCAGACTAGGGCTGCGTGATATTTATTTTTTTGTGATTGCTAGAGTAGTATATTTGGAATGAAGAAGGTTGATTCTCACAAGAGTATTATTATTATCGTTATTAATATTAATATTTGTAGTAACAGCAAAGTACTCGGGTTCATGCAACTGATCGTATGAAGCCAATGAAGAAGCGATATAGAAACAATGAAGCAGAGGGAAATGTTTTGACATTTACTGAATTGGTGACAATAAGAACACGGTTTTTAATCATGAGAAGTAGACTTCTCTCTAGTCTGCAGCTGTCCTCGCAATTCATCTCTTCATATGTCCAGCCAGACCGCACAACTTGAGTTGTGTGAGCAAGGACGTCAGTCATGATCTTTCTGTGAAAAACGCTTCATATTCCTCTCCACCTCCTTGATGCATTATGTGTCCATTTGTTTTGATTTTTTTTTCACTTTTTTTAAATACGTTTGATCACATGAGATTTTATCTTTTCATATTTCTGAAGCCGTGGAGGGTCTCATTTAAGCCGTGGAGGTGGGCCACATTGTTTACATCTATCGAAAACCTAAATAGTGATTAAAGGTAAAAGACGTTGAAGTCTGAATAAGTAGTCTGGAACAAGTCTGGCTGAAACAACGGCAGCAAAGTTGCATGTGATATCCCTGCTCCATTTGATCTTTTTATCAGACTCAAATTGTAAAGCAAAAGTATATTTGCTACATCATATTGCGCTTTGTGACAGTAACTCACTTGACCGAAAATATTTTTCATGAGGCACGGTCGGCACAGGACGGTCTTTTGGTCACATGGCCGAAAATTTTTTTCATGAGGCACCGTCGGCACAGGACGGTCTTTTGGTCAATGTGATCTATTTCAAATCTGAAATGTGTCCTCACATAGGACTGTCCTTTTCTCTCAGACGCTTTCTCCGTTCCCTCGCTGCCATGAGCAGAGGGGGGAGGGGCTGGCTGTGACCAAACTGAGAGCACTCCAGAAGAAATGAGATTTCTCATTGATATTTCAATGTAGCTGAATTAGGGTTGAGAAGTCCGGAAAAATCTAAAGATCTCAAATCTAACTCATGCACACATCACGATGACAATGGTATAATGCAGCCCTACTCCTTACTTACCTACCAACCTCAGTAGATTGAAAAGCTTCTGAAAAGGACTGAACTTGTTATGGACTTGCTTTATTACATTTATGGTTATGGAAGTCACTGATGAAACTATTGGTTTCAAATGAATGATTGGAATGTGGATTGACGCTGTAGTAATAGGTCTACAGGCAAGTGTCACTACATCTGAAGAAACTTCTCCAGAAAAGCTAGCAATGCAGAAAAACAAGTTTCTTGAGTGTTGCTGTCTAAAAAAAAAACATGCTTGTGGTTTTCATGCCAATTGTAACTCAAATTTCTAAGGACGTCCCTAGGCTATGTAACTCATGTACTCAGGAGTTAATCTAGTATCAGTCAAATCACAAGAGTACTGCAGAGGCAGAGCTTTAATCCTTGTCAGCACTTTCATAGATATGAGATGAATTATGATCTACAGAAATATGTATTTCTCTTTACTGGAAATTATTCCTCACGTACAAATAACTACAGATAGAAATCTTCAAAACTCGCCAACTTCCTGAGTAAAACATGCTTGACATGTTCTACTTGTAACTGACTTGTCCACTTATTCCGATTTCAAGTTGAGGGATTCTCTTCTTTTCTTCTTCATAAGTGGTGAACAGTATATTGTTACAGTCTTTTAAAAACCTCGAGATAATTCATTTTAAGTATAATGAAGGTATTTCCAATTTTCTTTCATTGCAGATAATGCTGGGGTTGCACTGGTCAATTTTTACGCGGACTGGTAAGTTATGCTACTTCACTTTTCAATTGCTCTCCGTCAACCAGTGTGTTTAAGTCCCTAAATGTCTTTTGGAGGAAAAGTGGTAGCTCATGTTTACAGAAAAGTAAGTGCAACACAAGTCAATGTCATGTCTCTGCACTTCAGGTGTCGTTTTAGTCAGATGCTTCATCCAATCTTTGAGGAAGCATCAAACATTGTGAGAGAAGAGTTTCCTGACACAAAGCAAGTGGTGTTTGCTCGCGTCGACTGTGACCAACATTGTAAGTATGAATAGCCTCTTTGAATAACATATTATTCTAACTAATTTAATAAAGCAATTCTGAATTATATCTTGATATGTGCGTGCGTGCGTGCACGTGTGGCATCAGCAGCGACACCTGCCATATACATCATGCACATATGTACACATAAATGGCCACAACTCCAAAGCACAGAGGCACAAACCTCCGGCCTTTTGAGATAAAGCAAATTAAAGAGAATTATTGATGACCTGCAAAGTGTTTGAAGACTAATGACAAAACTGCTGCTTCCTGTGAAGACTGGAAGCTTAGAGACGCCCTGTGGAGAGATTGACACCTGCCACAGATGCAGTCACACATTCATTCATATAGTGTGTGCACAGAGAATATTTACTCTTGGTGGGGGGCAGCTTTCATGTGGGAGATCAGAGCAGCTAGCCATCTGAAGGCAGTGTTTTTTTTTAATGCTGAGGTTGAACTACCATCTCTGCTCCACTCTGCGCCGCACCCACTGTTTTTCACTCTTATCCCTCTGTGCAGCGGATATAGCCCAGCGCTACCGCATCACCAAGTACCCCACATTGAAATTGTTCCGTAATGGAATGATGATGAAACGGGAGTACAGGGGTCAGAGGTCAGTGACTGCCATCGCTGACTTCATCCGCCAGCAGCAGGTCGACCCAGTGAAAGAAATCCACTCTCTCGAAGAAGTGAACACCATTGATGTGAGTGGAAAACATAACTTTTTATTCTTTCACAACATAACATCTGACGATTTTGTCATGTTTTTTTTTTCTGCAGAGAAGTAAGAGAAATATAATTGGTTACTTTGAAGCAAAGGACTCTGAGAACTACCACACTTTTGAAAAAGTTGCCAACATCCTTCGAGATGACTGCACGTTCCTGGCTGCTTTCGGGTAAGATGAGCATTCATTCCTCATAACAGATGTGTAACCTTGTTCGTCCTGATGTTGCAGGTCAGTCCCTTACTGCAGTGGTCACAAATAATTTCAAAACTGCAGCTTTAATGTTGCGAGAGCGTGATGGATCTTCAGTATGCAGCACCTTAACCAAATATATCATGCTTGACTAGAGCATCTGCAATTCAGAACTTGTCTGCATGTCAATATTGACTCTTGTATGCAAACTCCCAGTCGTCGCATCAGAAGCTTGTTTCTGATTGTTTTGGCGTTCTACTGTTTGTTGAACTGGCCTTTTGCTTTCTCAGTGCTGTTTCAGAGTCTGAGCGCTTCAGTGGAGACAATATCATCTACAAACCAGTCGGGGAGAGCATTCCTGACATGGTCTACCTCGGCGGGCTCAACAACTTTGACCTGAGTTACACCTGGGCTCAGGACAAATGCGTGCCTCTGGTTAGAGAGATCACCTTCGAAAATGGAGAGGTACGCTTGCTCATTTCAGCCCATCTGACTTCAGTGAAATAATATTGTATCCTAAATCATGATCTCCAGGAGTTAACCGAAGAAGGCATCCCATTCCTCATCTTGTTTCACCTTAAAGAAGACACCGAAAGTTTAGATAAGTTTCAGCATGAGGTGGCTCGTCAGCTCATCAGCGAGAAAGGTGCCTGTTTTAACTTGCATCTTGTACCTCTCCATTTGAAACGTGTCACCAAGATGTTTGCTTTTGCTCTCAGGTTCTATAAACTTCCTGCATGCAGACTGTGACAAGTTCCGTCATCCTCTGCTCCACATCCAGAAAACTCCAGCTGACTGTCCAGTGATCGCCATTGACTCTTTTAGACACATGTATGTCTTTCCAGACTTCAAAGATGTCTCGTAAGTATTTTCTTTCCTTCTTCATAAGATGAAAGCAAAAAATATGTACATCCATGATAGATTTTGTATATCTTCCTCACCTATGGTTGAAGTCAGCAGTTTGGCCGGTGTAGAAACAGGAAAAGTTGCTTGGTGATTTACCAGTAGTCAGCAAGAGACACTTGGAGAACAGCAAATGAAAAAGCTGGCAGGTGGTCCATTTGTGAAGTGAAGCGTTAAAGTACCATCAAGTTGGTATAGTAGAGGTTAGGTCTGGGCGACTATGGCAAAAATCATAATCACCATTATTTTGATTCGTATCATAATCGCGATTATTCAAATGATTATTGAACGACTTAAGATTTAGCTGTCATCAAACTTTATTGAACAAGGAACTACAATACAGCAATGTTTAAAATTTAAATAATAATCTAAGAGTTATATTAAACCTTCTTCATGTAGGTTAAATGTTTCTCTCTAGAAACACCAATCTGTATGGTCAGGCTTCAGAGAACAGTGGAGATGGGAGACAATATGTCGAGCAGAGCAGGCACTTGGCTGGGACGCAAGTGGTTCTGATTTGTAAGCTTTGATGTCATATTCCAAGTTTGTAATTCATTTTTTGTGATAGAAGAAGTCACTCCTTTGTTTATAAAACGTACATATTTGAGTGCTCTTCCTCCGTCTCTGCAGCGTGATGAATGAAAAGGAGCGCTTGATTTTATCACCCCGTCATTTGTCCACTTCAAAATAATTTCAAAAATGTATAATTTTTGAAACATCACCAACAAGCAGCTAGCACATGCTGTTGTGACTCAGAACGCTGGATGAGCATCTGCTCTTCGGAGGTTCTGAATCCCATGCTGCCGTTATAGAGGCAACCGAGCTGACAGTGGCTCATATTAGCGTCCCCCACTCCGTGTAAACAGAGGCTGGAGATCTCTCGCTGACTGGCGGAGCTTGGTGCGCTCACTGTGCCCTCCACAGTAGTTTTCTGGTCAATTTTCATCAGCATTTGGGTGCTGCGGGACATAAGGAGAGAAGCTGAGGAGACCGGCTGAATAATCGTTTTATAATCGTAGGAAGACATAACCGTAATCCCGATAAATATTCCATTAATTGAGCAGCCCTAGTAGAGGTCAACCTATGATGCTAAAGTATTTCAGCTTTTTGTATTCTGAACAATCAGGAAGTGTCTCGCTAGGCCTCGCAGTAACTTTTTACTTTGTCAGATTGGCTTTTTCTAAGATGTTTCATATTTCATGTAATTGTGTAAATCACAAATCATTTGGAGAATGACCACAAATTCAGCAGCATGATGATGAACGACTCACTCAAATGCCACAACAATTGATCCTTTTCGAGATCTTGGGCAGCTATTGCATGATGCTAATGTGCTAAATGAGGTCAAATGTGTCATGTGCAGCTCACATTTGAATGCATCTTCATAAAGAAAATGAAATCGTACACTGGCCCTCACGGATTGTTGGCTGCAGACCACAGAAAGACGTCGCACCTAAAACCTGTCCTTTATGAATGGGCCTGGACACCGGCACTAATGTGACATGATTTGGCAAGTGCAATAAGTGCTAAACTAATCCAGCTAATCCAATTGAACCCTTTATTTATTCTAAACCCTCCACCCACCCTGATCAACCCCCTCAACCCTGCATCCCCAATTTGAGTCTGATCAAATAGACAGAAGCCCTGAGGACTGACCAGCTCTCAGCGTCCTAATTGCATCACATCAGCCCAGCATGTGGCGCACAGCCAGTAATTACATTAGCACAGTCGACGTTCCATGTGTTGATGTTGACTGTGTGATACGCAGTGGAGCAGCAACCACTCACCAGCTATGGCTATGGCTGATATGACAACAAGATGTGCGGTCATAATGGGGCGCTCCCCATTCATCCTCCTGCGTGACAGAGAAGTGGCCTTTGCTCCACTGGATTTGTGGAATCATGTGTCTACTGTGGGTTTAATCAGAATCAGAAAAAACGTTCTTAATCCCAAGGGAAATTGTGTGCGTAACATGCTCTGGACACAACATATCACAAGAAATAATATTATAAAGTGCCAAAAAGCTATATTGAAGCACTTAGAAACAATGTGCAAAGAAGAATCCTTCATTGTGATTGTTTTCAGGGATGAATTGTACGTTTTTATTGCCGCAGGAAGAAAGGAGCTCCTGTGGCGCTCGCTCTTTGAGATGCTGCTGATGTTATAACTCTTGTGTGTGTACTACACCTGTGTATTCCAGGATCCCTGGTAGGCTCAGGCAGTTTGTGCTGGACCTTCACTCAGGAAAGCTGCATCGAGAGTTCCACCACGGTCCGGATCCCACAGACAGCACACCTGGACAGGTCAGCTGATGTCGCACGCTGGTGAATTGTGGTGTTAAAAGATGAAGCTATGGTAGTCAGTGCCGTCTCTCACACGCTTGATGATTGTGAAGTCAAACTCTCTCTAAGCTGAAACCCGAACATTCATCAACATGACATTTGTATTTAGCATTCAGGTAATGGTGAAGCGCTCACTGCCCAGAACTCATGAGTCTGCACTTGTGTAATGTGCCCTGAAATCCTGAATTCTTCAGCATCACAAATCACATGATGTCATGGGGAAGCGACAGAGACACCGACAACACGTTTGCCTGAGTCCCCTCACATGAGGCTTGCTCCCATTCAAAGCATAAATGTAGTCCATGTGACTCCACATCGGGCTCATTCTGTGTACCCAAAAGTTGTCACGCTATGTACTCATCCATGAAGTACACAGAATTAGATAAAGAAGGCCCGTCCCAAGTTAAACAGCGTCGCCGTAAACCGTGTTAATGATCACCCGGCGAGAGGAAACACCAAGTAATTTTAAAGACAAATAGTGACAGGAAAATTAATAGTGGTAAAATTATGCGTGGAAGAGTTACATCGGTGATGGATGAAAAGAAGGCTTTGTTGGGTGAAAACAGTTGCCGTCAGCCTCAGCATCAGTCCTGAAACAAAGCTGGTTTTCAGTGCTACGTTATGTAAAATACCCAAGATGGTCTGGAAAGGAATTTGAAGTGTCACAAGGTTAGGCTAACAGCAGCCTACCAAGCCACCGCAAATGCAGACTCGGGATGACAATTGCAGGTGCTGGAGCTCTGTCGTGCATGGGATCCCATGTTAGTATACAGCTCACTTTTGCCTTTATTCACGGTCCATGACAGGAAATTAGAGTCTAAACAAAATAAACATCTCTTTCCTTTTTAAGAATTGGAGTGGATGGTGTCATGATAATAGATCATATTCCTTCGCCTGAAAACACAAGAGATGCTCTAGTTTTTCTTCCCTCAATACAAGTTTCTCATCTCATTTTGATAACTACATGTGTTTAAAGCTCATAAAATTGTCATTTTATGGGCTGGATTTGGGCCCCAGACCTTGAATTCAAGATAAGACTTAGGGCATGTTCACACTAGGGTTGGACCTAAAATCCTGGATTCTATATCCAGTCTGTGTGAGTGCAAGTGAGCTACTGTTGAGCACAACGCGCTCCCTCGGTACAGGATAGCACAATCTGTTAGTGGGCAGTCGTGCATTCAAACCGAGAAATGTAAACCATTAGGAAAGCAGGAGGCGAAATGACTGTCAGCCAAGGCAGTCATGTGACACTCCATCCTGCCAAGTACGCTCACTGCTACCAACCTTCCCCTGCAGGAGGAGGTGGGAGACATCGGCGCCAGCAAACCACCCGAAAGCTCATTCCAGAAACTGGCGCCCAGCGAGACGCGCTACACCATCCTGACACGGGACCGCGACGAGCTGTGACCTCAGCAGCCATCCAGTGATCCTGTGACTCAATGCCATGCCCCAAGGTTGGAGAGGGAGGGGTCGATGGTCGGGACTGGCCAGTGGGATGGAACAGCAACACCCAACACCCTTACTCAAGAAGATAGAGGAGTGAACACAGAAGGAGAAGAAGTCTGTTTTTGAATAATCTATATTTTCATAACTCGTGTAGAATTTTTATTTTGGATTAAAACAAATTGGGGCGGGGGGGTTTGAGAAGATGCATCTGGTCGGGGGTGTTTTTATTTTGTTTGGAGCTTGTATATATGTCCGTGCTACATTTGCAACTCAATGTTGGTCTAAATTATGCAGAGGTAAATGCAATGTGTTGTTTTTATTTTATTCCTTTGTCACCACACCCACTTTTTGTCATCCAATGTGGATCAAATCCTTCACTCCAGTTGTTCATTTGTGGGTCAACTGTGGGGCAACTGTCGGACCTGCACCTCTTTCTGCCAGTGGCTTAGTATATTTGCTTCCTCATCCACACTAAAGTCATATCCCTAGTGAGTCAAATCTACTCCTGAGATGAACCCTGTCTTCTCCTGATTAATATTCTGAGACACTTGGTGACAGAACTTGTCAAAGAAAGTGTTGGTCATCTGAGATTGGCAATGATGGATTTAATCCTGAGGTCCCTGTCCAGTGCAGTTGTGACAGGACTTGCTGATAAATATGACTCCACTCAATTATGACCAATTTTGTCTCTCATACCTGCAGAGTCAAAATGAAGTGGTCTTAAAAGCCAAGAAGTGTCCATGATCTATAGATGAGATGAGAAAGTACTGTAATGTTCTGAGGAATTATTCGATCACATTGAAAGGCTGAGTCCCTCTCATAGTGATGAAGGGACCCCTTGATGCACTGAGGTGAGCGCTCATGATTACAGAAGTTCTGTTTCTTTGTCTCCTTATTGAGTTTTGGTACAATGCATTCGGACTGGTTTGTCCAACAGTCCGATCATTGACATATCAACCCACAGACAGGACGATGATAGGGGGAGGGGTGATGCCATTTAAGTCATCTCAGAGAATAAAAAATCATTTTACAAGACTTGGGTCTGGTCATTCTTGTGAAGTTACTGTTTGTGAAATGTTAACACAATGAATTAGATGTGAATTTCAAAGTTTGTCATGCAAAGGCTAGACAGTTCTAATGGACCCTCTGCTTTGGTTCAGGTGTTTCAAACACAACAGGCTCTTGCGTTATTAACGGCCATCTGGGTAAAAGCAGTCGTACTCCTTTGAGGCGCTGCAACAGTTATTGTTAAAATAAAATAACCACACAGTAATATGCAATATTTCATTTGAACAATGCAACAGTCGCAGGTTTAGGCTCCTCAGCCAGAAGGCGTTACAAAAGTGGCACTAGGGCAATTTTTGTTATTTGTTAACAAAAACCTCTTTAACACTGACACACCACAGTTACAGTAGAAATATGCTCATGCATGATTCAGTTGAACATTTGGAACCAAGTGGTTGTAAATCAACAAAGACAACAAGCAAATGCATCGAAGTCTGACAGATGAAACGCACACTGAAATTCTGTTCCAATGATCCATACACAACATGAGGATAGTTCTGTAATACTTGTGTTTTCCACACCTTGTCTGGGACTTAAATGGAGCGACAGTCTCAGAAATAAAGCACAGTATTTACTTGAACAGATTTA
Source organism: Synchiropus splendidus (assembly GCF_027744825.2). Lineage (NCBI taxonomy): Eukaryota > Metazoa > Chordata > Actinopteri > Syngnathiformes > Callionymidae > Synchiropus > Synchiropus splendidus. The sequence continues at coordinate 15,038,714 of NC_071348.1, forward strand.
ACAAATGTCACCAGTGTTATTTGTCTGTGTGGGATTGTGGTTCAGTCGGCGGGGCGGTCAACTGCTTCATCTGCATCTCCAAGTGGCTTCGTCGATGCTTCTGGACAATGTTTCCACTGGCGTAACCCAGCGCACCACCACCAAGCGCAGCAGCCACGCCGGCCACTTTAAACCCAGCCAGCAGACCCAGTGGACCTGCGATGACGCCACCCAACAGAGCCCCAGCAACCGGCAGGATCGCCAAATTGTAGCCAACCGCCTGAGGTGGCAGAAAAGATTCCAGTTAATTGAAAACATCTTTCACAGTCTTTTATCATCACACGCCAGCCCATAGAAAAGAAGAAACATTAACAAACTAGCCAGCAAGTGACTGTGTAAACTGACTTCAAAGCTCCCAGTTTATCAGCAAGATGTGGCCGCTGGGTTATTACGCTGTTATCATCAGAGTGAAAGGTGGTCACTGCTGACACCCCTTAATGACAGCGAAATCTGATTAACAGCATCATTCAAAACAGTTCAAACGCTCAAACTCCCATCAAATTAACCAGGTTAAAAGACTTGACAGTTGTGCTGTGAAGGAAAGGCATGTGTTCGACGTGTCGTCGCCTTTAAAAGCGTCCATAGCATCTGCTTTATCAGCCACAAAACGCTGTGTTTAACTTGAAAAAAATCTGATTGACTAAATCCACGTAAAAAAAAAAAAAAACACGTCTTTTGAAAAGCTCTTTTGAGAGAACTGGACAAGCCGGACAGAGTAGGTTGGAGCATTAACGGAGATGTCATAAGTTAGTAAAGATAAGTGCAAAAGTCACTGAGCTGTTCTTAAAAAGCAGCTCCATCTTAATGTGAATCTGCTCCTGAAAAACTGTTGAAGTCATTGAAACCTCTAGCCCTGTTTAACATGCACACAGGCGCGTGCACGCACACCTCTCTATCACTCTCCTTCCTTTCCTCTCTCTATTTCCTTAATTGCGGCTTTCCTTCGTATTGGAGTGGATCAATAGGGACAAACGTTCTGGAATGGCTGGGAGGGAAAGTGCCATCGATCTCCTCGTCTCCCAAACACCACACACATTGTCAATCATCAGCACACACAAGCACATACACACCTTCCCCAGGCTCCGGGTCCCATCCTCCACATTGGCAGCAGCGGTGTTGACGTTGTCCTCGATGCTGTCAATCTTCTCCTGTTGTGACTGATACACACACACACACACACACACACACACACACACACACACACACACACACACACACACACCCACACACACACACACACACACACACACACACACACACACACACACACATTTGTATTGCTATCCCTGTGGGGACATTGTGAGGTGTCTCATTGCCATAATGCTTTCTCCGGCCTCTCACCCTAAACCTAACCATCCAAAACACATGGCTCACCTTAACCATGACTCTGAGCCAAAATTAGACCGAATTATAATGACCCAGTTATTTTGAAGTCTTCATCCTCAAATTAAGGCTTGGACCTGTGGGGACCTTTTGCTGGTTCCCATGAGGCAGTATAAATACACACACACTTCCTATCTTAGTGAGGACCATCATTGCCATAATGCTTTCCCAGCCTCTCTCCCTAAAGCTAACCATTATTCTTCACCAAACTGAAACCCAATTTATAATAACCTAAAATGATGCTTGACAAAGTGAGGACCGGCCAAAAAAAAAAACAATCCTCACTGTGTTGATTAAAAACTCATACAGGTTCTCACAAAGATATGAGTACAAGAACACACAAGTTTATATATCCATTTTTGTGAGGGCCTCTCATTTCCATGATGTTTTACCCAGCCTCTCACCCTAATCCTAAATATTCAAAACACATGCCTAACCTTAACCAGGATATTTGTGGGGTCTTGCCAAATGGTTCCCACATTAACATGAGGTCCTCACAAGGACAGTGTTTTGTCAAGAATTGATCCCCACAGACGTGGATAAACCAGACGCCCAGACAAACACACGAAACTGTAATACCTACAAAAAACAATTGAAGGAAAGGCAACCAATGAATGCCATAGTTAGGAAGAATAAGTGAATGCAACAGAATAACTGAGATTATTTGAGGGTTTCTCTCATGAAATATTCAGAACGGCAACTGCCAGTCTCTGTGTGAGCTGGACACAGTGACCAAACAACCTCCTCTCTCCTGCATGTCTTCGGCTCCAAGTTGGGACTAAATGACAACTGCACAAAGGACGCTTGGTTCAACTCTAGTCCGAGTCCAATCTGTGAGCTGAACCCAGCTATGCCTAAATTAGCCTTATCTATGACTGCGCCAAAAAAATTAACGACAAAACGAAAGACAAATAGATGTGCCGAAAGAATGGAAGGGAAAAACCTGAATTTAAAAAGGTGGACAGCAAAATGAATGAAAGGCACAGACAAAAAAGAAAAAAAGGAAAGCTAGACAGAAAGACATCGTGCACACTTCATTCCAGAGAGAAAAGAGTAAATGGAAGGCACAGGCAGACAGAAGGAAGACGATAGTATGAAAAATGAAAACAGGGGCAGAAAAAGAACACCTTTTTACAAAAGACAAAAAAAGACATAAAAAGAGTTGAAGGAAGACAAAAAAACAGAAAAAATTAGACAAATAGGGATGAAAGGAAAGGACTAGGAAGTAAGGGAAAGCATTATAGAAGTACAGCTTGGACCTGAAATAGTGTGAAAGATGATCATACACGGACACCCATTAAGACAACAAGAAAATGAAATAATTTATAGTAGAATGGCGTAAAATGAAAACAGTCTGGGGCTAAAAAGGCAGCATTCCCTCTGTGGATAGAGCGATAAAATGAACCGTCTGTTTTCCACCTGCTTGGCAGCGCTGTCTTTTCCCCTGACCTCCATCCCTGTGGACAACCTCCACATCCACCCCCAACTCAATTGGCCCTGAAGGGCACAGCAGTCTGTCACCAGAGGCCCTGCTCTTCTCTGGGGAGCCGAACCAGCAAAAACAGAGCAGTGGGTGAATCAGGTGGTACTTACATGGACACACTGGGAGAACGTTGTGATCAAGTCGCTCAGCTCCTTCAGATTCTGACGAAAAGGAAGGCAATCATCAGCTTCATAAACTCCAAATGGGAGTTGGGGGTACACACACACACACACACACACACACACACACACACACACACACACACACACACACACACACACACACACACACACACACACACACACACACACACACACACACACACACACACACACACACACACACACACACACACACAGGTTTGTATAATACCATACCATAATGCTTTCTTCAGCCTCTCATAACTTAAACCTAATTTTAATGATCCAGTTATTTTGAAGTCTTCAACCTCAAATTTTGATGCTAGCACTTGTGGGTTCAGCCAAATGGTGATTTGTCGAGAATTGGTTGCCACAAGTGTGTATAAACCAGGCATTATCTTAATACCATTAAAACTGGTCAGCAATAACAAGAGTGTGAACGCACTGTCGCTGGAGTGCACCCCTAAATCTCAATATGCAAGACTCTTACTTCCTCCAGGTTGTCCCACGACTCATATGCACACTCATCAGCAGGGATTTCAGGAAGGCGTGACTGAGTTTGTTTCAACTCCTCACACAGGTTGCTGTCCGACACGCAGACAGAAGAGTGATCGGCAGGTGGCTGAGGCACAGGGGGGGGAGCACGCAGCTGCAGGAAGTCTTCCGTGGCGCGCAACGCTCTGTTCCTGACAGGATTCACCAGCCGCTCCAGAGCTGCAGCGTCTTCAGCACGGACACGAGCGCACAGCTTTTCCATCTCTCTGATGTTGGCACGCAGTTGCTGCATTGAAAACACAGAAATCATGATGGAGATGTTACCTATAACTCTATTGAATTACTTATAAAAACATTGCGAGTCAGTGCAATACATTAAAAATAGGTGACATGTTTTTATCTCTATCTCTCTGTATATCTTCTATGTCTGTGGTTACACGTGATTGAATTCATTTTATATTTAATTTTCTATCTCAATATGGCTCTTGAATTTAAACATTAGAACACGGATGCTGAAGAATAAATAACAAATATTTATCAAATAACAGTACTAATATTCAACTACATTTATCAGCTGGAGAATATTTATAGCATAATTTTTCCCTGCAAGTTATTTAGAATCAAACAATTTGAAGCACTCATGTTGGGATCACGATGCCAGTGTGAAAGAAGATCTTGCTCCCAGTTCAAAGGTGTTGTGTTGATGGAAGCGTTTAGACTAGTGTGGGGAGACTCATTCAAGGCCCAGATATGAGGCTAGGAGAACACGAGCTGTCATGCCGCCGTGTCCCCAGGGTGACAGGAGGATTACATCGCTGCGTTCAGTCACAGTGTGACCTGAACCCTTCAGGTCGACACGTTGATGAAAGCACCTTGGAGCTAACTAGGAAACATAAATATACAAGTTAAAGAAGTCAAAATGATGGAGGCAGTAGTGTCAGACTTCGATCCTACTGCTTATGACTTGTGACAGCCGAGACACCAAGGTCCAAACCTCCAGCAGCTTGGAACATCAGCTGTGATAAAAACTCAGAACTGAATGTTCACCAGTGAGTCAGCTGAACCGGTGAGAGGCATTCAGTAGGTTATTGAAGCCAAACCGACTTTGATATTTGAGGACACTCTGTTACAATGTTAAACCTTGTTGTGTCTGAAAATATGGGTGACATCAATAGCCAGAATGGAAGTGCTAGCAGTGTTAACTTGTGTCAGACCATGCATTCATTGATCGGTCGTATTGAGAAAGACGTGTTTCTTTGCGTTGGTAAGGCCAGCATTGATGACGTCATTGTTGTATTTTATAGCCAGCTTGATGGCGCTCTCTTTAAATTTACCTATGAGATGGACACACATGTATGTACTTCAGAATAAAGCATTTCAACTCATTATACTCACATAATGCACTGCAACAGATGAATATTAGACACAATATAATCTTGACTTCAAAACAAGTGACCCTCACTTGACGTTCACACCAGCTCTAATGTGTGAGCCCGTGCTCTCAAGATTATTGGTACTTTCACTTCTGCTGACAGACTGACTGTTATACTCTAAAGCAAACGTGGTGACCGATCATTTCTAAACAGTGCATCTATCAGCCCTTCTGCCTCCAAATAAAGTTAGAAGATAAACTGATATGGACTGCCCGTCTGTCTGTCAGCACACACAGCACTCAACTGCAAGTACACTAACCTCTACTCAGGATTAACACTGTAAAGACATGGGAAAGCACTCCGTGTCCATCCCCAGAGTCAGCAGGGTAATGGTGAGAGGATAGGTGTGTGTCTGTTCACAGTTATTTCACCTTCGCAGACATGGTGGCAACCAGGCAACATCCCCCGAGGCGCTTCACGCACAACACTCAAATAAGTACTCAAAAGTCTCCCACACGGGCAGAACAGACAGATGCTCCACTCAGACAGAGGACAGCAAGTGAGAGAGACTTCTTCTGGCTCTTAATCCCATTTCATTTATTGCTGGTCTATTTATTCAGACAGGGAGTTATGGTTGGTGTCACATGTTCAATACTTATTTTTATCAGCAGGTCTCTTAAAGCAGTTATTGTGAACATGTAATATTTACTGCATCTTTGGACAGTCCCTTTTCATCAAGGACTTTGAAGTGAACGCTGTTTTATAACATTTCTGAATAGATCTTCTCATATTAGGCAGGTTAAGCAGTTAGACTTGACATCATAAAACAAAATCAATATTAAAGGCTTTGTAACACTGCAGCACAGGAAGTATGTTTAGTTCATGTAGAAGCATTAAAACTTCGACATGAACTTCTGTCATGTGACTTGAGTGTGCCTATTAAGCAGCTTTGGCTAGTAACATTTGCTAAATGCGTTACCATGAAAGTAAAGTTAACTCTTCTGATTAACTTCCTGTCACATATATCCAGGAGAGGCAGTTGGACTGTTTACCAGGAACACAAGATAAATGTTTGGCTTTATACTTTAAGTCACACTTGTCAAGATTAAAAACATGTTGTGTTGGAGTTAGTAGCACTTAGGTTATTTTGAAGTGAATCACATGAATAGGAACATAAACTGCACATAGAATCAACCTGAGATATTTGAGGGTATTCTGGACATCCTTTGAAGAAAAATGCCAAAATTTGAATGCCAACGGAACAAAAAGTATGCTGAACTGTCATGGTAGAACATTAGCCTTCAAACAGTGTGGTATACAAAGGTTTCAGAATCACTTTTAGATTAGATGTGTTCAACAATACCAAACTCAGGTTGGACGCATAGTAAACAGTTTCTTATCAAGGCAAGATGAATGAAAACAAAAACACAAATGGGAAAACAGTACAGTAGCAGCATTGCAAGTGCATACAGCTGAAGTGGGGTTCCTTGTGCTTAATAGAATATAATGGTAATACATGAATGTGGAGTTACAACGTGAAACGTAAAATTTAGTTTGTGACAGGACTAAGTCTGTCAATATTGTTTCAACTGCGACATCACATTTTCCGACTAGCTTGGCTCAATTAATATTTGGAAAATTAGTATTTGGTTTATTTGATTATATTCTGGATTAATCTTATAATATTACCGGTACCTCACACAACAGCTATTCTGTTTTCACTTGCAGCATGCAACTATTTGTCATTTGTTAAAAGAACAAAATGTACCCAGACAAATCTGAGAGTAGAAATGGAGGATTGTCCAGCTGCGATGTTTGTGCAGAGCTCGCTCATAAATCTGATACTGATTGGTTCTATTCACTACAAACATAAAAATGACACTCCCATTTTATCAAAAAGCAAGTATTTGAAAGTGGAATCTGAAAACGATAAAAACCTACTGTAATGGCCACATATGTCGTCGAGACATCAATAGCTCAATACAATGTCGTTTTGAACACAGTTGTACCTGGACGGTTCTGCTTGCATTGATATGCTCCTGGTGAAGGCGGTCCCATTGCTGGCTTTGCTGGAACTGCAAATGTAAGGCATATAAGCTGTCCATCACAGAACATGAGGGTGCAAGCATGTGCCCTGCCACATTATGGCTGTCACCTTCAGGATGTTGCTGTGGTATTTCTTCAGCCTGTCCAGGTCTGTGGGCAGAGCCACTTTAATAAACTTGTGGATGGGAGCCTCCAGGCGCCGCAGAGTCAGCTTGTTGGCTTCATCCGCCATGTGACCCGCTGGCTGCTCACACCTCCGGCTTCCGTTTTAACTCTGCCACGCTGTAAATATCAGAGCGCACAGATTAAAAATAAATAAATAAATCAAAGTAAAAACTGTGACACAAGTGAAGCCACCCACTTGTATAAAGGCAGGCATCTGGTCTCCGAAAAGACAGAATCAAATTGAATTAACACCCTTCATATTCGAATGATAATGAAAATAGAGCATTAAAACTTTGGATTGCTTGGATAAATGCGTAAAGAAACTAAAATGTGTTCACAAAATGAAAAACCTGCATAAGTCAATTGACCGATATAACAAAACTACTGCAGAAATCTTAATCGTATCCAATTTGCTGGAACGTATTAATAAATATATATTTAATCATATTTTAGTCCTAAACAGTTTCCTGTGTAGAGAATGAATACATTTGCTAGGATGACAGTTTCACTGTCCCGATCCAAGAGACTTAATAAATGTGCTGCAGTGGTTTGGGGTCGCCCTTATTATATCAATCTCTCGCATTGTAGTAGTAACTAAAGCAACTCACTTATAATTCCTACCCATCCTCATTGCGTATCCCAGGAGGTAAAGTTTGGCAGACCCTGAAGGGGCAGTGCTCTACTGATGGGCACTGAGAGTGACAGTCAAATTCACACACGAGACTTTTAGGCTGAGTAAGATCACCTCTCACACAGCAACAGTAATGTCTCAGGTAGCACAGTTAGCATTTTCAGTCAGAATATTTTGCGGGGTATTACAGACAGGAGCTTAAACAAGCCGGAAACTCCGCCTCATACAAGTCAGGGATACTTTCGTCATTAATATAGCACGTGACAAGTGTACGTGTGTTATTGACAAGTTACAAACCAGCATGACGCAAAATTGACTTTAATCCTACTTACCGGACGACAGCCTTGTTTACGTGTACTACTTTGATCAAAGCCAAAGTTCCGTTTTCACCTCATCGTTGAATCACTCGCCATATTTGTCAATAAACAACGTCAATTTCGTTTTCTACTCTTCCAGACGGTTGTTTTGAAAACAGCTCAGTGCCGAGTGCATCCGGGAATTGTGTCCGACGCAAACCGATTCTACAGCCGTCGGTTCCATGTTATTCGATCCTGTAAATCACAACATGGAATAATGAACAAACAAGCCACCACCGACTGCAGTCATTCACACCAGACAGTTGAGATGAGTAAAATTATTTCAAAAATTATTCATGTGTGCATTTCCGTTGTAAATTTTTTTTGGGGGGAAATAGTCATCCAATTATAATAATTTTACTTAGACTATTCTATAGACAACATTCATCCCACTTATAAAGTTGTCTTAAATGTTGTGTAAGAATATCAGAACTTCTTGCCACTTTCTGTGAAGAAATAGAAATATATTGACTTGAAAGATGGCTTTATGTGTATTTCTAATTGTTACATGCAAGAGAACCTCTTGCTTGATTGCTTTAACCAACAAGGTGGAATATTCTGCCACTGTTGCCAACAGAATTATTTCTTTAAAAAAAACAAAACAACTTTGCATTCGTGATGTCACACACAATTGTTTTTAGATTTCATATGAAATGGTGGTTTAACTCTAGTGCAATAGCCCTGTAGTGTATGGTTTTCATCCACATGCATTTGAACATACATATGTTTTGAACATGTTTTTTTGTCTACTTTGTTCTACTTTGAAGGTGAATTTTGATAGATTCTTATGACTATAATTACTAGTTATCTTCTGAAAGTTCATTTTACATCTTGCATGCTTGCATCCTCATTAACTCAAAGCAAATGGGACTTTCCCGCTTCATGACTGCGTGGGCGTTTTTAATTTTGCATCTCTGACGGTGTCACCTTTGACATACAGGGCAAACCCCCACGCTCTTCCTTCAACGGATGCATCATGTGAGAGGCAACCATGAGATATGCAGTTGCACCTACAAGGGAGTTCCCCAATTTAAAAAAAATGGACTTGAATGTTTGCATGTTTTAGTGGTGACATTCAGGCAGATCGAGAGGCAGGAATGGTAAATAAGAAACCAAATTGCACAACTGAGCAGATGTGTATGTCATGTTTGAGCAATAGTGCCAAAGTGCAGAGTTCAGGAGGAAAACCATTGGGTTCATTGCAGCTGGTCTGTGCGTCCTAACGCTTGAATGTAGGAGCATCGTCCTCCCACACTGCTTATAACACTATACTTACTATCAATAGTTCACCACAGAAGCATGTAAAATATTTCTGTTGTGAACCATGGCTGCGGTGCTAAAGGTGCTAAGCGTCACCCCCGTCGCAGATACAAGATATTCAAGCGTTCAAAGTTTATGGATCCTCTTAATATTATGTAGCCCAAGTGACGATGGTTGCTTTAATCAGACTGCTAATTAAGACTCGGGGGGTATCCGCTATTTGTCAGCGCTAATCGATTATCCAGCAGACTGACAGCTGGTGCGTGTGTGTGTGTGTCGGTGTGCGGATGTGTCCAGCTTTGCGCTCATGTTACTCTTCCCTTTGGTGTGATGTGCCACTGTCAAAGGACGGGATCATCACAGCTACGACGTGGAAGGTAATATCCTCTTTGGCGATCAAAAAGACTTGACAGCTTTTCCATCAGCGACATAAGATGTTTAATCTCATGTTATTAGATGGAACACACCAGAGGTGTAGAGTCACTAGATGCTCTACAAACATTAACAGCCAAACAAGGATGCTTCCACGCCTATATATATATATATATATATATATGGCTATTGGACCCACTACTAGTTCAAGTACAGTGTGAGTGCAGAGTTTGGTATTGCAGGAATAAAATATATCAATCAAATATATATATATATATATATATAGCTGTTAATAATGCAAGGGCCTGATGTGTTTGAAACACCTGAACCAAAGCAGACGGTCCATTAGAACTGTCTAGCCTTTACATGACAAACTTTGAAATTCAATTCATTGTAATTGTATGTAAATTATTGTTACTTCAACTTAACAATATATATATATATATACATTTCATTCCTGCAATACCAAACTCTGCACTCACACTGTACTTGAACTAGTAGTAATTGCTCCACATTGGTATTGCACTAGTGAGTACTCTCCTGGAGCCACCCACAGATTGTTCTATTCCATCATCCTTATAACACATGTAAATGGAAAAACTTAATGGGAATCTATCTCCAGTATAAGTAGGATTAAAAGTACGCTGCTTGAACTATTTCACCTAATCTTATCTCCCTATTTGAGGCACCAAATGACAAAAGCAAAGGAGCATGCCAAACATTACACGTTGTTTAAATATGCTTTAATGCTGAGCTGATTTATCTGTATTTGTGTGCGTGTGTGTTAGTGCATATGCAGGTATGCAGAGAAGTCGTTGAGTGATGGCAGTGACAGTATAGATGGCATGCGCTGTGAAATGTCACCACGGCAATCAATGATGTTTAACAAGGCTGGAGGCTGATCGGGACCTCATGCTAACACAGAGCTCTGGTCTGCAACATCCTCCCGTAATCCTCCTCAAGCCTCGGTGAGAACCCCTCAGGAGGAAGATGAGGCCTTTTACCTGTCAAGAGGCTTATGTATTAGACAAAAACAAAAATAAACCACACACATGCGTACACACACCCACACATACGCACACACACACTGGTCGGGCATTAAAGGACATAATCAAAAGACACAGTCAGATAGAATAGTCAGAACTAGTTTATGATCTCAAAGTGCTGAACAGAAAATCCAGTGAACCAAAGAGAAACAGAAAGCAAAATTATGAAACAGGAAAATCAAACCAAAAGAGACATTGAAAAAACAGTAATGTTTATACTCTTCAAAAAAAAAAAAAGAAACCCAATAATAATAATAGACAAAAGAATAGAAAGCACAACTTGTACCACAATGTGCTAAAAACACTTCAAAATATTAGTTTATACATATATATCATATATATATATATATATATATATATATATATATATATATATATATATATATATATATATATATATATATATATATATATATATGGGTCATTTTACAATTCACTGACATGACTGAGTGACTGAGCTGTTCGAACTCTTGTTGATACCATGCCATGCACCTCTGAGTGGTCACACAGATATGCATTCATAGACACCACAGTACATAGTATTGGAAAAAACACTGTGGAATGTTTCAACCCCCCTACAACTATCTGTCGAGCACCCTTGCTTTCCAGGACGCTGAGCAGGTGGTTGTGTGTTCGTGCTTGTAGCCCTTCTCTGGATGTAAGTGCTTTGAAAGCCGATTTGCGCCCAACATTGTTTTTCTATTAAAAGAAAAAAAAGGAAAATAAAACAAACTGAAATAAAAATACAATTACAAGTTCAAGCTGCAGTGACTCAGTCATTGTTAGTGCACCGTGTCCTCTCGACTGTCTGATCCTATCACTGCCTACAACACTAAAGTCTTAAAATAATTTAGAGTTAACCATTCTTTTTCTCGTGTGGTGAGATAGCACTTAAAGAAATTGCACTTGTAATCAAGTCTTCCACCATGTGTGGATCTCCTCTGTGGTGCTTTTGTTCAGCCGTGATGACATATGTGCACTGACCTCTGATATTTCGGTGCTTCTCAGTGTGAAGATTTCTGCTTACTGCCCTCAGACAGCCACTTGTGTCATCACCAGGTTTGAAAACAAACCTCCACACTGACTACTGTCTGTGCTAATACAGAATGCAGTTCTCATAAACCTCTCTGCCTGTTGAGCTGCCATCCAGACAAAGTCTTTCCATCTCAGCCTGGCCCTCTAACCCCCAGATGAGAAAAACAATGGAAAAGCATTGGATATCTCAAGTGCTGGAAAAATTAAATCTTTTTTTATTGGTTGTCCTGATGAGTGAGGAGTTTTTAATCGACTGTTTCAGTGCAGTCTGAATGAGTACGTGCTCCTGGGGGCAGGGGGGCACATTTGTATGTTAAACTTTGTTCATTCGATTCATCAGTAAGGCAGAGTGTCCAGAAACCGATCAATCAAGGGTGGTGGTGGTACTAGGTCCTCCAGCTTCAGGTAGAAGATTCGTTGAAGCCCCTGAGTCCTCTGTGAACGAAGCTCCGCCTTCAAGCCCAGAATACGACTCAAAGGGGGGGCAGATTTGGACAAAGAGGAAGATGACCCGCAACCCAGGTGGTCTCTAAGACAACAGACGACTTTATTTTGTAGCTCCTCTACTCTCTTCGCGTCCTTGAGACTGGGAACTTGCTCTGGAAAAGAGAGACATTTCAGAGTTAAAATAATTCAACTCACTCAACTAAAAAGCAAAAACCATCACCTTTTAAACTCTGAAGTTGCTAATATATCTTAACCTGTGTCATTGAGTCTAGATCAATCCACACGAAACCCAATAAACCTCCAGCATACAGTGTACACTTACACACTATCACACCCACAGAGCACAAACACAGGTCTATGCGGAATTCTCATTAATATTTGCCATCATAATAATTATAATTGATTTCCTCTGAATACAAACAAATATTCAATTTTATCTTGATGTCTTTCAAATTTGAACCAGTCAAAATAAATAAATTAATTGTACTATAAGAAAAACACACACTCGTTGTATGACATTGTGCTTTCCCTAGCCTCAGATCCTTAACCATCCTACACAAATGGCTCTACTTCATATATATATATGTGTTTTTTTTAACCGTTTGAGTGATGATTCATATCTTTATTCCTTTTAATTTGATTTATGAAGACAAAAGTGCTCAACAATTAGCTGATTATTCGCCTTGTGAGCAGCCAAATTAGATTAGAAGCACATGCACAAGTACACACACGCCTGTAGCGCCTCCGACGGCGCCCAGTTCAGACTTAATGTGACACTAACTCCTTCTGCGGAGAGTAGGGTGCACAGCCCCCACTGGCCTAAACAAACACCAACAGAAAGGCAGTTACTAAGGCCCCTCTCCCATTGAGGTTTCTATTATCCAAAGCTTATTTATTGTTTGTGGATGTGACTTTTGTTTGTTTAATGTTTGCTGCAGTACAGTCACTCCATCCTTCTTTCACCCTCCTACGGACCTCTTGGGTTCCCCCACTCGCTCGCCCTTCACTTGCTATTCCTCTTTCTCTCAGAGCATGAGCTCCTGGGGTGGGATCAATGCCGCCTTTCTGCACAGGCCACTCTGTGGCGGTCGATGGCCCGGCTGCTCTGGCGTGGCGTTGCTTTGCCGAGGTGGCAGAATGCCACCGAGATGAGTGCAGACGCCACTGCGGAGCTGTGCTCCGCGGTGGGCTGGTCGATGGGGCACAGAGTTAAGTGCTCCCCCAGAGTTCGAGGATTGGATTTAAACATAGGAGGAGGAGGTGGAGGAGGAGGCAGGGGCATGTTAGGTAAGTTAGGAGGGCCGTGGGAGGCTGTATTGGAAACAGTCTTCAGCCAGTTTGATGTAATGTTAACAACATATGAATACTTGAATGTTTCAAATCCTCTGGTTAACTAACGGGATTCAGCTGAGTACAAACCAGTTAGTAAAATGGGAAAAAGAGAGATATTGATTCCAGGCAACAATAAAATGAAGCCTTGGTCAATGACAAAAACAGCTCGGATACATTAGGTCAAGATAGTGCACAATGTTCATTGATCAGGGTGTGATCTTCACAGTCATTTATGATTGTCAAAATTTAGAAGAAAGAATCCCACATCAAACATACAATGACTCTTCCATCTCACTGTAAAACTGAAGCATTTTTCTTGTAGGCTCATAATGTTTTTATTGTCATTCGTTGAACTGATGGATTACCATTTTCCATTTCATTGTTTAAAACTTTGGGATAACAATGTTGATACTTAGCATCTTTGCTCATAGGAAAGCAGACTGGACTTTGCAGATCACAATGTGGGGGAAAGAGTGTCCCTGGTCCATGCATGCTCTAATTTATAATTTAACTTTGTACCATAAAAAAGAGAGAAGAATTTGGCTATCTTGACCTCAGACATGTGACGTAAATATATCCTATTTTTTCGTTGACATGCTCACTTAGACTTAATTAATAAACTCATAGTCTTTTAATTCTGTGTATCCAAGGGATTATCTCTCGCTGAACGAGGAAGATCTCTTGTGTGAGTGTGTGTGTGTGTGTGTGTGTGTATGAGATGTGTATACTGGGCCACAGTCTTGACCGTGTTTCACACACTGATTATAAGAGCCAGGTGTGAGACCGTGGCAACAGGTGCTGAGTGTCAGGTTCTATTGTCAGGCAGAAGTACATGCATGTGTCTTTGCGCAGATATGATGTTAGCAGGTGTATTCACCTGATCGCTGTCACATCGAATGAAGCACAGACAGAACACAACATTTGGACAGCAAAGCTAAATAAGCTGTATGTAACTCGCCAGATGGGACATGGATACATTTGGGATGGCAGGAGCTGGAAATATTCATGATGACAACCATCAACATCGCAGCCTAGGATACCCTGAAAATGTATTCGGACATGGGTCAAACTTGATCATACTAATGTTCATTTTTAAATAAATGTGGAAAGAAAACTTGGAGGCAAACTTCACCCCGTCTCATCATTATGGAATTCCCCTTCAATCTGCTTATGTTTCTGATTAAATTAAGATCTGTTTTCTAAAAAACAGTTCTGTTGAATGGCAAAACGTCATCACTGCCATCTCTGTCATGGTCACAATATCAACAGCATTTGGTAGGTTTTTTTGGGCAAACTTTGTTTCTCGGATTTGGGTTTGCATGAGGCAATACGCACAAGGTACATATCCGCAGTCACTCACACACACATTCACACGGGATGGATTCATTGCAACTGGGGTTGCTCTGCACAGTTTATATTTAAGTACATGAATGTGCCAGGAACCGAATATCTAGTTTGCTTTGCACTATGTGTGGAAACCCTGATCAGATTCTTACTGTATGTGGCATCATGAGTGGTCATGAGTGGAGGATTTGGACCGTAAAGGCCCTTAAGGCCCTTTAATCTCTGCTCTTCTGTTGTTTCCTACCTGTGAGCAGCACCAGTGCAGCCAGGCAGGCAAAGGCAGAGGTGTCCAGGTTCAGGTTCTGGAGGTGAGTAGAGAAGTCCCGAATGGAATCCAGCCACTCCCCAAACCCGCGAAGGCACTGGAACCTGTGCAGCACCAAACCGTTGCAGAACACAAGCTTGTCCTCGGACAGCATCGACCTGGGAAACAAAGAGCCAGACAAACAGGAGGCCGATTAGTCAAGTGAATCTCTGTGGGCTCCTTCTGCCAATTAACGGCTGCATTTCTACCCTTAATGATTTGTAAATATGGCTTTGGATAATGGCGCAAGGAAACAATTACAATTAAAAACAATGAGAAAAGCTGGCAGCAGAAGCACTCGCACACAAATGAGCAACATCAAACACATGCATGCGGCTGCCTGATTAAGGATTTTTCCCAAATTATGGCATTTTAAAACATTCCTGTGTTTCTTTTTGGCAGGGTGGGGTGAAAGGCAAAGGCAGGAGGCTGCTGTTGATGTGTGTATTTGAAGATAGCTAAACTGTTGCCTTGGACGTGACCATTCAGCAAGGCGCAATGGAAACACAAGCGCTTAATGTGGAAAAGAAACAGCTCCTCAGATGGACTCAACTCACGACAATGTCCTTTACCAGAGAATCCAGAAGATGAGCGACGGCTGCTTTTTATTAGTTACAGAGTATATTGCTTCTTCAATAAATACCTCCCAAACTGGTGGAGGGATCCAAAAATAGGAACAACAAACAATTACATTTAATAATGAGATGAAAGGATGAAAGCTGAAGTTTAACTTCATAGTTGTAAAACACCTGATGGCTAGAGTGGTGGCAGATAGGGGGAAAAGTTCAACTACAGAAATATTATTTTAGAATTTATGGGGAGCAGATAAACAAGCATTTGTATCTAATCAGCTTTACTCCCATTCAAAGAGTGGGCTGTGGGCCACAAGCAGCTCAGAAGACAGAAACGCAGGTCTATAAATATGTATATTTCTTTCATTAGACCAGAGTTTCAGACTTTCAGACATGGCAATCATACCCATATATATATATATATATATATATATATATATATATATATATATATATATATATATATATATATATATATATATATATATATATATATATATATATATATATATATATAAACCTTGTAGTTTGGAATGAGTCATTAGGAGCACCCACACTAGCACAGTTCATGTTCTATTCCACACACAGATAATGCAGAGATTCTGGGTCACTACACTCAAAGAATTAAATTCAGGGTGTTCAAATTTAGAATCAATTTCCTTTCGACGTGAAGTCAAATCGGTTGACTCCATCAATCCAAAGAATGATATCGGAGTACCATCTGATCTACATCTCAGCGGAGCACATGAGCAAAGCAGCAGACAGGCTGGCAGACAGGCAGACTCATTTAATATATAGCTGGTTATCTGCCACACATTCCGTTCACCCTTGACGACACTGTCACCACGGAAATCTACCCATAACCTCAGAAACTGTTAAGTAACAGGAATGCTTACGACAGTGCCTACCCAGAAGAGTGGAGCAAATTTACTCTGCACGCACTCATCACACACACAAACACACACTTGCTCAAGGTTCTGCGAGGCATCTGAGTTCAACATGGGGTGACTGCGAGGCCACATCTACAACTAGAGGGGAGTGTGGCCCTCATCCTCAACTCTCATCAGAAAACAAGACAGTGCTGTTCTTGTATACGTCTTCCGCGGCTCTGTGGGAAACTGGCTGATGAGTGGATGAGCATTGTGTGTTAGATAGATATAACACTGTTGAGTGTGAGTCACAGTCCCCTACTGAAAGTGTGATGCCACCACCCATCTTCCCACCATGCACCTGGACCTACACTGGGCAAAAGAAGGAAAGTTTTGGTACGTCATCAGAGAGAGTGTGTGTGTGTGTGTGTGTCTTTGGGTGAGTAGGAGTGCTGTGTTGGTTTTCTGTCTAGTCGAGACATGAGAACCAGCTTGTAGTTGGAGCCCTCTACTCTCGTAAATTTAACCAGCCACATGCCTCACACACATCGCCTGGTCACCAGGACGATTCTGAAGCGTTCTCGGGATCTGGGCCATAATGGCACGGCAGGTATCCACATCAATGTGGCGCAGTCAGTTTTCTCTTGATCTCATCAAACTCAAATTAACATGTTACTCTTCCTCTGACAAGCTCTTGTTAGGTGGGATTGATCCTGCCAATTCACAGTACACAATGTTAGCACAGTATTAGCCCCAAGAACACACACAGGGCTCTCTGTGCGTCAGATATCAGATTCATTTGAGCGGAACTCTGTGGGTGGAGATGCTGTCATAGTTACAGACTCCATTCAGAATTTGGTTCATATGGTGCTTACTCAGCTCCACTCCTCCCACTCTGTGGACGCACCATCACAGGAGCACAAAGATTTGCCATACAGTGAAATGACAATCTTGCTTTCACTGCTTGCTAGCATGGTCAATACATAGCCAGCTGACACTACTGTTAGGCAAACTGCGACCTCTTGATGCATAGCCTACTGATAATCTGAAATAACAAGGGAAAAGGAAGACAGAAGCTAACGCTAACTCAACTGTTTTGATGCATTATTGGACTTGTAATGTGATTGAGGTGGGACGCTAGCTATATTGTTCATGTTTTATTGCGGATCATTCCAGATCAGTTTGAAGACTGCCACACTGAAGAGCACGCTGTTGGGTTATGATGAGCGAGTGCCAAAATGCTCTTAAAATTGTATGAAACCAGTGTGTACAAAAACGCCAAAATAAGATCAGAATATGACAGTGCAGCATTCACACCACCTTGCAGCATTCACACCGCCTTGCCACCATGCTGACCTGTCTTTATTTCCTTTGTGTTCGGGCATACCTGTGAGCCAAGCGCAGGACAAAGAGCTCCAGAAAGGCGGAGTCTATCAGCAGGTTTTGATCCTCACGCTGGAGCTCAGGGAACCCTGGCAGCCGGTCTGCCCAGCACCGCGTTGTCTCCATCGAGATGGTAAGCAGTCTGTAAAAAAGCTGGATATGTTCCGCGTCTGAGGAAGAGGACGGGGGGTCTGCAGCACAGAACTGAGATACACAGTGAGCAAAAGTTACTTGTTAGAAGTCCATTTCAACTACAAAGGCTGGATGATAGTTGTACCTGACTGTAGTCGAGGTCACGGGGCGTGCAGTGGGAATAAGCTCTGAGGAGCGATGAGAGCAGGCTGAGTGGAGGAGATGGAGGACACACCTCTGTCTGCAATGGGCTCTTTGGTTTGGAGGGTAGTCGACCTCTGCGCCCCTTCAAACTATCAGTACGCACCACTGAAGGATGACAAACGGCAACCATGAAATCCTGATATCAATAACACTCATGACATACTTCACTACTCAAAACCCTTCCAAAATTCACGTCTCACGAGGTTGTTACAACCAGAAGGTGGCAGTGCAGTTGGTGTGGAGATGGACAAGCCACAGTTGTTGTTCATGTGTTTGCACCTGTGGGTGTGAGCATGTTGACTGAGAACACACACCGGAGTCACATCTCTGTACAGCCGCATTAGATGTGATGACACATTAAGTGGCGTCACATGACTTTGCAATACGACTACTATGAAAATACGGTATGAGGTATATGGTATTACATTTGAATAAGACTGTTCTGTGTAGGCATTTTTATCCTCCAAGAAGACATTTTAATTTTGAAGATGCTCTGTTTGAATGGAAAGTGAGATGTACTATGTGGAGCACACAAACTCATTGCAAGTGGATACAAAGATAACACTGATGAGAAAAGGAATCAAAAGAATGTATGAAGTACACAATCCACAACAAGCTGTTATGAGAAAGTTTGACTACAACTCGAGTTGACCTCAAGCATTTCTCATTCTTGAGGTCAAGTCGAAGCTACTTGGCCACTTGCCCCAGTGATAATTGCTCATAAGAGAGTGGATGTGTGTGCTGCTGCCACTGACTCGGTTATTACAGGCTAAATGAACTCTGATTGCAGAACAAACTCTCTCATCAGGACGGCAGGATGTGTGTGCGCAGATATTCCCCTCTCACCTTCTTTCACCATGCCAACACTCAGACACTTCTGGAAGCGACAGTACTGGCAGCGGTTGCGTCTCCTCTTGTCCACGGGACAGTTCTTGCTAGCCAGACACACATACTTTGCATTCTTCTGCACGGTGCGCTGCGAAGAGAAAACAGAGATGCTCAACATTCGGGCTCCCAACAGCCGATATAATAATTCAATTTTATCTTCGCCCCTCCCTCCACTCCTAAGGATGAAACTCTGATTTTAATTACGAGCTGAAAAGCAGCTGTGACATCAGTATAATTATAAGAAATTAATTTTCCAACAAGCGTTGCCTGCAGCAGCAACAATCCTATTAGTAACAATGGAGGCAGAGCACGTGGCATGCAGAGGCAGCTCCCACAAGACAGGGGACAGAGGCGTGATCAGAGTGTTTGCAAGGCTTCAGGTCAAGCTCGTGCCACCTCTGGAGGCCTCGCGCCTCTCTACACGGGCCCCGCGGGAGCACTTTTCTCCTCTACTGGCTTGTGCGATTATTACTGACCTTATTAAAATGAGATAAGCGGCGTCCAACATTGGGGGAGCACTAGCGCACCACGATTAAAGAGACTGAACGTCGGAGTAAAACATAACGCGTATTTGTCGAGCAAAAAATGAAGGAATGACACCTCAACACAACCTTTTCTAAAACTTCATCTGTTGAAGTGCAATATAGACCTGGAAGTGGAGAGTGTGGTTTGGAGCGATGGGCCATGAATGATGTGTGTCTACATTGATGGCGAGTGTATAGATGTGTGAGTTTTGAGGGTGTGAGTGGGTGTGTGCATCCTTTGGTGTGTGTAGTAGTATGTTTTGATATGAGGTGTGCACATGTAAACACAGGGTCACACCTTCACTCCAAGACTGTTCTGAGTCGGATTTGTGCAGCCATCCTGTAACTGACATTATTGTTCAGGTGGTAATGTTAATTGTTCACCTTTGTATCAGTACACATGCTCCCGTTTTGTACAATACACAGCACTCTTGGTTACTCAACTATATCAGGCTTGAATCATACTAGCTCCCGCCACTACCCCACCCACCAACAACTGAAGCTCAAATGATCATTTATAGTGTGTTCATGAATAGTTGTTAAACGTATAATGCTTCCTGGAAGCATTCTGTTTATGGACAGTTGTTGTGAAGATCCTTAGTGGATTAAAATGTCTACAAACCCTCAAAGGAAGTGACTGATAACTGTGTGTGATAGAACCAAATAAAGACGTGAAGCACACAGGAGCTTCGCTTCTTATAAAGCGTCCAAAACGCATCAAAACAAATCAATCCAATTAGGAGCCACACATGCCCGTGTCCCAGGAGACTGGTATCGCACCAATTATTCCATATGTTCCGGAACGGCTGCGGAACTGACGCATAGTGGATGTGAATGCCTGATACAAGCAGTTGTCATGACACCGTGCTGACCGTCGACGCCCCACCCCTGGTCAGTCATCCATGTGTAAGTCAGTCATGATCTTTATTATAGTTTAGACAGGAAAAAGAAGTCTATCCACATTGAGAGGGAAATTGATCCAGACTCCAATGTGTCACGTTCACAGTTTAAAGAGCAAACTGCTGCTTGCATGATAGCTTAGGAAATCTAATTCACTTCATATAGATGATAGATGAACAAAACTTTTAACCATTTTGGAAAACATTGTTGCTTGATTTCTTTATTTGT
Source organism: Synchiropus splendidus (assembly GCF_027744825.2). Lineage (NCBI taxonomy): Eukaryota > Metazoa > Chordata > Actinopteri > Syngnathiformes > Callionymidae > Synchiropus > Synchiropus splendidus. The sequence continues at coordinate 15,059,665 of NC_071348.1, forward strand.
AATGTTAACATTGATCTCACTCGCAAGCTCAAGTGTGAATATCTTTTCCAGCATTCTAAAATTGGTTAACTGTCACTGGGACAGACATCAACAAGCGTCGCCATCTTCGTTGTTCAGTCTAATAACGGTTGCTTGTGCTAGTTAACTTGCATTGACTTGAAGAGAGTGGTTTAAGCCGAACTATCCCAACACCTCCATAACAAACGTCCATACTGACGATCTTTTTGTGTAACTTGTGATAACGTATGTACGGATGGAGGCACTTAGTCTCGTGAGGCCAAATCAGCCTCTGAGGTTTGGAAACCCCTCATAATTCTCCCCTCGTGACCCAGAAATAGATACGCATTTGCAAATGAGCATATGCTTCATTGATCTGCGCAGCTCCTCTTTATTCCACTCGAGTTGTTGATTCTGCCGATTCATTATGATAACTTTCCGAGTGACAACAGAGGTTAAATCAACTCGGATCAGCAAACAGTGCATGTAGAGCTGAATAAATGCTCATATCTTGAGTGCACATCGACTAAGACGCCATGTCAATAGTGTGTGTGCGCTGCAGGACGAAGGCATGTAGAGACATTCTTGACTTATAACATGTGCTAATAGCCCTGTCTTAAATGAAAACCCCTGCAGGACATTGTCTCCCCTCCTCCCCTTTGTTCCGCTCTCCTCTTCAGCTACTTAGTCATGGGTAATCAGACTCTGCTTCCCTCCCTGTCTTTAAGTTTTTGTCCCCTGGCAAGAGCATAACTCAAGGCTAACACATTATTAAATGCGTGTTTAAAATAATATGAGTGAAGAGCTGCACATGCACAACACTTGGTACCAGCTGTCTGTAGGGATTGTTCTTAAAACAGATTCCCAGGACTAAAAGCGTCCCTCTATTAACAAGCTAACAGGCCACATTATCTGCATTATGCACCCTGAGCAAAAATGTATCCATGGTGAAAGTGTGTCACAAATTGCACTAATAAAATAGCAGCAATTTTCAATGTTTAATGTGAATTAACGTTTCAGGGATAATTGAATCAGGAAGGGAATATTCAGCCGGGTAAATAGAAGGCAAAATTATAATTGGGGGTAGGAAGAATATATGATGAGGAAGAGCAGGTGTTTCCAGAGTCGTAAGGACTTAGACTTACTCGTGTAAAAGCATCCCATTTTCAATAGTCAATTTTGCCTAAATAACATTTACAAAAAGACCTGGCATTATGCATACACGCATTGTCAGTCCTGTTCAGGGCTGCGGGGAATACTGGAGCCTATGCCAGCAGTCACTGGCCGAGAGGCAGGACTACACCCTGGACAGTTCTACTGTCGGAGGAAACCGGAGTACTCGGAGAAAACCCACACGCACACAGGGAGAACATGCAAACTCCATGCAAAAAGGCCACCTTGCTGCTAAACGCTAGGCCGACCTGGCATTATATATTTCTTAAATAATTGGAAACATTAGTGCTTACATATAATAGCACTGGAAATCAAAACTATATAATATACTCTGTTTTGAAATGCAAATATAAAATAGTTGTATTTATTTATATCAAATTTGGATGTAACCATTTGTAGGTCATTCATCTTTTTTTCGTACTATTTTTGATCAAACAACATTATTTGTGTTCAGACTGGTATTTTATCTTCTTTTTAATTGTGAGTCTATATGGGGCACCTACATATTACAAAACTTTTTTTTTATTCGTTTTAAAGTGGAAATGCTTACATTACAGAAGTAAATTGCAATTTAAATTAAATTTATTGGAGTATTCAAAGACATGTCAACGACTGACATACAATGTGCTGTTCACTTGTTTATGCACAAATGGAACCTTGTTAGGTCTGACAAGTGAAGTAGCCTGCGGCCTGAAGCCAGCAGACTTCCATTAATTACTAAATAAAAACTAATTGGATAGGAGAAACATTCATTTCCTCCTACCACGGCGTCAATTCAATTAAAACACCTTTGTGTGTCGTCCACCAATGGACAAAAAATGCTCACAATAGTGTGTAGAAACAGGCTAGGTGGGGGTTTTCTACATGCAGTTTTTTATGATATTGTAAGATGTGAAAGGCGTGACTCATCCAATATCATGCTGACTCATATCAGTCACAATATTTAAGCGTGTGACTTTTTGATCTAGCTGACAGTTGTTGAAAATTATTGCAAGTGAAACGAACCTTTAATTTCAAGGAGGTTTTGCTCCCTCCACCTCTCTGAACTGTGGAGAAGGCAAATCTTTGAACTTATAATATTTGTAAATATTTAGAATGTGAGTGCTCATAACTAAATTGTTATGTATTTTAAATGTTTTTGTTGTAGCTGTCCAATCCCAAGAGAAATGAGTGTAATTCATATTTATTATTTAAGGAAAGCAATATTATTAGGAAATAAGATGTTTGCACTGCCATTGTTTTTGTTTGTATGAACCACAATTGTCAATCAATATCATGCCCAAAAAGAAAACGTCTTTACATTTATTGTTACTTATTATTACTTGGAGTTGGAAGGGTCATTTTTCTTTTTTTGGTTCCATATGTAAAAAGCCACGTGAACAACTGTGAAACATCCAGTTGGAGTTTTACCTTGAAAAAGCCTTTGCAGCCTTCACACGTGCGCACCCCATAGTGCTGGCAGGCAGCGTTGTCCCCACAAACTGCACAGGTTCCCTCGCCTTGAGGACCACGAGGTGGGGGCGAAGGCAAACTGTCTCCCAGCAAGGGGCCACAAGGGCTCAGAGCAAGAGAGCGGAAGGCAAAGCTGCTGCTCCCTACCCCACGGTGCAGCTGGTACATGGGCTGCTCCATGGGTGGGCCATGAGGGTGAGAGATGGATGCTGACGATGATGAGGAGGAGGATGAGTTGCGAACCAATCCACCCAGGTTTTCATAAGCACCGACTCCGCTGCCACTGTGTGGCGGTGAATGCTGGTAGAAGTGTGGAAAACGCGGTGACTTTAGGGAACCGGGTTCCATCCCGGAGCCCAGAGAATGATGGCTGGAGGACTGGGCCAGGGAGTGGTCTTCCCACAGGAAAGAGGATCCAGGTTGGGGAGGCAAAGATGGGGTTGTTGGAGTGGAGGGAGGGGACTGTTTAAAGTACATAGAGGAAGAGGACATGGCCTCCAGTGGTGGTGCAGTGGGGTAGCTCTCCTCCTCCTTCTTGATAGTGGGCCTTTGCGGGAGCATCTGGTACAGGCAGGAGGATTTGGGCTCGTAACTCCCCTCCACAAAGACGTTGAAGCTGGGGAGTGAGGTGGTAGCGGCCGCAGCGGAGATCTCACCTCCACCGAGGTCCAGCTTGGTGTAGTCTGGGCTGATGAGGTCAGTGCTGTAGCTGTCGCCCTGGTAACTGAAGGACTGACCAGAGTAAGCAGAGCCAGGAGGGGCAGGCCCATACTGAGCCTGCACACAGGGCATGTCTGCCGGAGAGAGCGCAGGAGGATCAGCACAGCAGATATCAATCAATACAAAACATGTCCATTGTTAGTAACAGCAGAATTAGTTGCCACCGATTAGACAGCAAAGCAAATTTTAGGATTTTCTCTTGGCCACGCAGGCGACTTGATACGATAAAGGAAAGGGTCTGTGAATACTTGTTACATGGAAGAGTTTTATAATACTCTGAAGTGTCCCTCACTTTTGCAGTGTTCTAATCTTTCTATGAATGGACCTCACTGTTCCTATGAACATGCAATGTGACAGGGTTTTTGCCTTTTTTTTTCATTTGCTCAGATTCTTATTCAGTACTATGGTTGACTAAAATCATTGGTTCTGTTCATGTGATCGGCTGAAGAAGAAGTAGAATTTTTGCTTAAGTGTAACTCCCTGAAACGGTTATCATGAAGCATCTTTGAAACTCTTGTCACTATCATTTTAAGTTAATTACTGTTATAGCACTGCATCTCATGACATGAAACTAATAAATGGACTTGGCCAATTACGAACAGTCTCGACCCTGTTCTTGCCCTCATTGCAATGTTTTTGTGATCTAAAATGGGACCAGTACTTCACTTTGGAAAGATGAAACCGTCATTGGAGTACATGAGATGCCACAACGCTCACCTGAAAGAGTTAACTAACAAAACAAAAGAGTTAACTCACAAAACTCTCTGTACAGGTTGAATGGAAAGTCAAGTCAAGACGGGCACAATAGGCACTAGAAGTGTTACACTTAGAACTCACACCCTTCTAAGCCCTGATATTCTGATGATGATTTACCGTCTCGGCATTCCTAGTTACTAGCCATGCTTCTTCTTAAGCACAGGTAATACTAGTAAGGAACAGAGCAGATTGTGTATTCCACACTTCGCTGTTCACTATTTCTGTGAGTGTGAAAGCGTCGCTAAAGTCATGATGAATTCTCATAGCACATTTTTCAAACTTCATTTCATCCACTCTTTATTTATTATTAGACACAGTAAAATGACACCTCACAGGGTAGAGTGGACACCTTGTGACTCAGAGGTCGCCGGCTCGATCGCAGCCCAAGCTAGGTGAGTTTGCGAAAGATGCCGCTTCCTGGTGGCCGTGAGTGTGTGTGAATGGTGTCTAGCAATGGAGCATAAATGACCATATAGTTTGAGTTTCAGTACGTATGATGTAAATTGCATTAGAGAGTGTTGGTTGTTGATGTGTTTGAACATGATGTCACATTAGTGCACACTCCATGTCATATCTGTAATAAGCGTGCAAGACCTTTTTGCAATCAAACAACACTGAAATATCAAATTATTATTGTACTATTTAGTAAAATATATTAACTTCTTAATATTTATGTGATTGGTTTAGTTCATGTTTCAAGGACACATTAGATAAAAAAAAAATAAATAAAACAAAATGCTAAATCATTTATTAACTCTGAATTGCTTTGAAAGGAGAGGTAACCTAACAAGGTAACACCTATTAACAAAACTTTCAAAGAGAGCTTGCGCGGCTATACTCTAAATATGAGCTAAACACTGTTCATTTCACTGTTCATTTCATTTTGGATATCATACACTTCAACTGAAATGATATTGAAGCATGTATTTTGTGTTATTCTCTGCATAAATTGACTCTGCATATTGTGTTGTGAAGCCCAAGTTTTGTGAGTCAAGCTGACGACTGCCCTCGTGGAAAAAAAGAATGGGTGTCACTTGGACCTTTTTATGGAACTGATCAGATGGTGACCGATCTTACTGGGCGGTGACTTTTATGCCCTCCACTGTCTCAGTGGTCAAGACTGAATGTGTGGGGTTTCGTGAGTTACTAAGCTCCTATTATGAGAGATGACAAACACACATACACACACACACACACACACACACACACACACACACACACACACACACACCACACACACACACACACACACACACACAGTCCTTGCTTGTTCAAGATGTAAACATGGACCTGTATGCTCTTGTACTGACAATAAATGCGCCAGTATCCTGAGAAGAACCTGTAGAACCACTTATGTCTACAAGCCATCCTCTTAGGGGCTTTGCATTTGGTGGGGTTCCTAGCTTCACTCAGTAACACACACACACACTTACTCAAAAGAGTGCACACAGTAGCTTTCAAACCTCCTTTAAATGATCTTTTAAAGTGGTTGCTGAAGGGATGCATGCAAGCTGGTTTATATTCGGGTGTGTGCAAGTAGGGGTACAGACAACCCAAGCAGATTGAGACACAGGTGGTGTAGCAGAGCGATGTGAAGGGAAACGGTCTCTAACCTCGAGGTGAGCATTTCAACTGGACAAACTGCAGATGTTCCAGTAACTGAGTGCGCTTGCTCATTGTCAGAATGCCATAGATCTAACAAATAAACACATTAAGATGCACATGTCAATACAAAATAATGTTGAAAAACCTGTAGTCATTTATTTTTCCTGGGTCAAAATTCAATTTTGATGAACCTGATTTTTTCACACACTTTACACTGCTTCACACCCATTCACACCTCAATTCAACGTTTTGCAGTTATTCTTTCTTTTTTTAAATTGACACAATTTTATTTTATTTCAAATACATTTGTGACACACTTTGGACTGTGATTTAGAAGCATGTGGTGTCAGGAGTCACATTTCTCTGACAGTTTGTCTCATGGTTGAAATGTCACACACCCACACACACACGCACTCACACACCATGTTTTAAATAGGGAAAGTTCAGTGCAATTAGAACGCTTCTACATTAAGAGAACAGCAAAGAAACAGTCGGAACATAGCGAAAGTAACAATTAAGACTACCTGGTGAATGAGTTTCGCGCTGAATGGTGCTGGGTGTCCGGGGTGGACAGGTGGCGTGGCTGCGCCGGGGCGGGCGAGACTCTACGGCCAAGTCGGTGTCCAACCTCCGGGTGTCGGAGCTCGGCTGTGCGCGCTCTTCCAAGCCTGGATGAGAAGTTTAGCAGATTCAAAATGATGCCAACCTTTTCACCTTTAAAGAGAGTGGTTGTGTTACTTATGCGCAAGCCATGCTTGAAAAATAAATACATTTTTAGTAATGTATTACGTTTTCAGATGAATGGGTTCAGATTTACCGACAGCAAACACGCTCAATGTACTTGAAATACAATCATTTACACGCAACATTATATCGGTTTTCCTGTAACTCGTTCATCTAAATTCGTCTGTGTAAATTTTCGAAAAGAATTGCAAATCCTCTTGATGACTTCACATGCGGTCAACACCGCATGTGACCACTCAAAACAAGCCTCACGTCAAGTCCTCATCAGGACGATATTTTCAGTGGTACCTAAGGCCCAGGGCGCCACCTCTCTGTTGCATGTGAACAGTGGCTTTTTGCTTCCAAATCCATGCAATCGGCGTGAAATAATAACACAACCGACCTTCAAAAGGAACATCAAAATTTGATCAAAATTTCTTTCTTAAAAAAAAAAAAAAAAAAAACAGATTCTGGGCTCAGCAACATTTTGCCTCGAATTTTAATAGACGACATGAAACGCACTTCGATACTTGTTAACTTAACAAATTGCCAGAATTGTGGTGTGCGTTTGTAAATTAAAAAAATAAACTGCGTGCGTGGGTTGGATCGCCATCATGAATTAGCCCTGTTTATCTAAAGCAGCAATTGATCAGCGCTGAACTGAGGATAAAATACAAATATCATAAAAGGCTGATTTAATAGGAAAAGTAGTTCTTGGCATGCTCAATATTATTAAAATGCCGCTACAAAAGTCTGTATCAGTAAAGAAGAAGAAGAAAGAGAAAAAAAAGTTAAGCTGATTTAAGCACGTTTAATGGGTTTTCTGTCGACCTTTATAGCCTGAACTCAGGGAGCATCAGCTTGCGCACACCGGTAACCAAGAGAACCGCACATAAGGCGCTAAGCACGCGTTGTGGAGCGCCGGTAACCCCCGTTACCCCCCCGCCCCGGCACCAATACCCCCGCACAGCCAAAGGGTCCAGCAAACAAGACAGAGAAAAGGAGATAAAGAAAGCACCGAGAAAATATGTGAGTACTGTAAATCAAGTCAGTCGTGAAGTCAAACACACACACTCACCAAATACTTATTAAAACACCTTTAGGGATCGCTTTGCTGGTCCTGGCCTCAACCTCATCCTCTGCTGATTTATTGTAGCAATTTTAAACAAGAAGCGCGGTGAATTTGATACACATGTACAAGCCACCAAAATCTGCCATTTATGACCAAACTTTCTGCGGAAGCAGATGAGCATCTAATTTCCATGACAACCAGATAGGCGAAGAGCAGAGCGCAAAAAAGAAGAGGCAAAACCACCCAGAGACGAGAGCGAGCGCAGCTGGTGTGACGAATCAACAGGTGAGCCGCACCGCAACTTCAACATGATAAAGTGCTCGAGAAGTCATTCATTCATTAAGACGGTCGCTCGCAATGTACTTACTGGTTTGCTGTAGCGGTTCCGTCTTTACATGTGATAATAACCTCCTTGAAAGTCCATCGAGATCGGATCATCCAAAGTCAAAGAGTGGCAAGACTTCAGGAGCAAAACCGCTGTCGGTGGATGAGCATGTGCCGTCATCAAGTTGCGTGTCCCTCTTATTTGAAGTCACACCAAAGTGTGAAAAGGCGATATAAAACTGGAAAAGAAGAGTCCGGGGAGCGTGGACTTGAGTCCGGTCCAGTCAGCTGCCAATGTCTGTGCTAATGTAGTAAATTGAGGAGTTCGAGCGCGCGTTTGTTTATGTGCGCCGTCTGAGGGGAGAAAGTCAATTACCGCGTTTATGAGCGTTCTGCATCGACATAGAGTATCTGGTATGCGCTACGTCAATGTGACGCCATGGGAGAGGTGACGTCACTCAAAGCGGAGCTTTCTCCACAACTCTCTCTCTCTCACTATGTGCACAGCGCGAGCAGAGGAAGCCCGTGGTTGGTTTGATGGTTGCAGCTGCGCGAACGCTGGGAGATCCGTCAGGCGGAATGTATGTAAGTCTGAATAAGAAAACAAAACAAACTCTAACTCTGGGTGTTTGTGTCTACGTCGCTTCCTGAGGATTGAGACAATTTGTCCACGTGGTCCAAACGGTTGCAGTGACGGGGTCATTCACCTCACTACAAATGGCCACAAAAAAACAAACAAAAAAAACTGAATCACCATTTTAACAAGCCTAGTTAGAGCAATGAACAAGCCATCATTCCAAGTGGCAAATACCAAAACTGGCTTAAAGTTTAAACTGAGTTACTTGTTTCGTGATCTACCTGAGACGCCATTGTGATCTACAGGTAGACAGTGATCCGCTTACTAGACACATCAGCTGGTGTCCATAAAACCCCCCAAAAAAGTCTGAAGATGTATAGGCTTCCTACAATTTAGATAGATAGATAGGTTTTAGGACTTTGAGGTCTAAGTTATACTCCAAAATGGACTCTCGTCATCAGTCATCTTACACAAATAACAACTGCTCTTAAAAGAGTCTGCCCAAACCGAGGAATAATTCTTCATTGGTGGTGCAATAATGTATCAATTCTTTTTGGAACGGTTCGCAATCCTGTATTGTTTCCTCAGTGCAAATGTTCAAAGTGTTTGGTGCCTGAAGGCAACACTTAAACTCTGGCATGTTCACTTGTCAGAACAAAAACCAAAAGACTCCCTCAGGTGAAATCAGAAAGAACGAGTATGAGACACCATTCAAGAGCTTTCCTCTGAAAATAACCACTAAAATGTGATTATTTGGAGATTTCACACTGTTTGAACCTTGTTATCCCAGCTGGTTTTCAAAGAACACTGAGGGAAATTAAGCAAATATATTACAATTCAAATTGCCCAAATAGGCCTTCAGGTTTTCTGTTTAGATTTAACTATAACACCAAAAACCACTAAATATTCTAAACTGGCCGAAGTGAAGTTTCCAGAACTAGTCTCAAATGACAATGGGCTAAGGCGGCTTATCACTATATTGCAAATATTCACAAAGCAGTGAGTGATTTCAATAATCAGAGATAATATTGTTGTTCCATAAGTGTCACCAGTCGAAAAGATTATTAAAAGAGCAGAAAAAGTGAACAAAGCAAAAGCAAAACGTACATTTTAAAATCGAAAAAAAAAAGTATAATAGATATATAAAAATATTACGTGCATGAGATGTCAGTGACTTCATTAAAATATAAACTATTGGGAAACCTGTCCGCAACTTTGATAATTTAAGACGTATTTCAACTGTAAATCAATTGTGATGACGCAAAGTGACAGAGCAGGCGTTCTCGAGAAACAAAGTTTAAACAGCGCCTTGGCAAGAGAACGGATCTACTGCAGCCAATCACGAGGCGCGTATTTATCAGTCAACGTCCTAATTTTAACCAATGATGAGCTTGAGTGGGCGGGGTCACCCATGACGCACTGAGGCTTGTGATTGACGCAAGCCTTGTAGCTAATTTTAGCACTTGGCGAGCGGCGGTTGACTCGCCGAGCTCTGAGACTCTACTGTGAGCTGGGGCGGGCCCAGCTATTTTAGCGTTTCTATTGTGCTCGAGCCAAGCCAAATATAGTCGTAGACCGATATTTTTAGCCGGAAAGTGTGTCCCCGCTTTCATTCTTCGAACGCTAACCTGTGGCCAGAAGTAGCTCCTGAGTGCGGAGCACGCCCGGGACTGCCGCGGTTTGTGTCCACAGTCAGCTGATGCTGCCGTCATGATCACACTAGAGCAGATTTGTCTCCATACTCATTCATTTCAAAGCTCTACAGTATGTCCAAAGAGTAGCGGAGGAGCGGCGAGGAAGTAGAGTCCGGAGTAACTGGCGTATGAGCTGCTGTCGTATGGAGGGAGGCTTTACAGTGGCAGACAACTCTGCGGGCTTAGAGCGGAGGTGACCTACTATTCCACCCACCTTCTGAAGTAGTGGTTAAAAATCCATCACATGCTTGTCATCTCACGCCACACTTACAATAACTCGACTTTAAAGCGGACTGTTGGGATTAAACACAATTCCAAGTAACAATTATCACAATTACGTGAGTTAAATTTATTGACATTTCTTTCTATGAAAGTGTTTCAGGTGAGCCTAGTACATGGAACTCATAACTTCTGTGTTGGATACCGTCTTCACCTGGTCCGTCTCTTCATGTGTCCCCCGACTTCAGTTCCACAAGCCACTGATGCCTTCCTGTCATTTAGTTATTATGGTGTGTCTTTCTGGATTTTCCTGTTAACAACGGAAATCCATATAGTTGAGTTTGCCAAATTATAGAGGACTTTGATTTAATTGTCTTTTTAAAATGTATACTGGACACTGCAGTAGGTTTCTGGTTACTCAAAACTCATATTTTGAAATGTTTACGTTGCAAAATGTGCATGAGACCCGCCAATAAAAGAGGCTTGGTTTTGTGGGAGTTGAAATCTTGCTGTCACCAGCCACATCCACGTCACCGTGACTGGTCAGGAGAAAAACTGCGGCCTGCCTCTGCGGACAGCTGCTGTTCAGGAGTTTGTGTTGGTGACTCTTGAACGTGGTTTTAAAAAGGTAGGCAGCTCGCCATATCCAACCCTGCGAAAATATGTTGTATAAAAGTAGATCATAAGCTGGGATTTACAGAAAAGGACTGAGTCGTCTCTACTTCTTGAGGAGGCTCAGGTCCTTCTGCGTCTGCGGGACAATGCTAAGGATGTTTTATGAGTCGGTGGTGTCCAGTGCAATTCTGTTCGCTGTTGTTTGCTGGGCCAGCAGATTAACCGTGGCGGACTCTAACAGACTCAACAGACTCATCCGCGAAGCTGGTGATGTGGTGGGGGTGAAACTGGACTCCTTGGAGACGGTTATGGAGAGAAGGATGCTCCTGAAACTAAGGAGCGTCCTGGACAACATCATCCATCCCCTCCATCCGCTCCTGGTCCAATACAACAGCACATGGACCAACAGACTGAGACAACCCATCTCAAAAGACTGACCGCCACAGGAGGTCCTTTCTTCCTGTGGCAATAAAAACGTACAATTCATCCCTGAAAAAATTACAATGAAGGATTCTTTGGCACGTTTTTCTGTTTTTGAATCTGCATTTTCTTGCACATTGTTTCTAAGCTCTTTTGTATAGCTTTTTGCACTTTATAGTATTATTTCTTTTTTAAATTTATTGTGATATGTTGTGTACAGAGCATGTTATGAACACAATTTCACTTGGGATTAATAATATTTTCTGATTCTGATGCTGTGAATATCCATGGTGGGACACAATTGTAACAAAAACAAAGCATCTCAAGTTGTTAAGAATTGGACAATGGTTGACTTTCCTTTCATGAATAGGATGGAGCTAATTAAAATAATGATCATAACTAAATTATGATTGACACTTTTGCTGAAGCTCAATTTATTCGTGAACAAAGAACAGCAAAGAAGTCCTGACCCTATTTAGGAGATTCCTATCTCGATCTGATGACATCACAAGTGCTGATGAAGACCGTGAACGCCAATGAACTAGTTTACTCACTGTGCCCTGACCTACATTTCAACTCTGCAGTGTGTGGCAACTTCTGTGCTTAAAATATAGAGGAAATCCAACATTCCATTTGTTTGCCAATCCTTGTTGTCGTGTAAACTTTCAATAAGTGTGAGCGTGGTGGAACATTTTGGCCAGTGCCAGGATCAGCCGCGAGGCATGCAAGGTCACATGCTGCTGAGGTTCTCACTACCACGATCGCAACAGCTCCACATTTCACACTGCTTTCATGTATAATTGAATTAAAAGAGATCACGTATCCTTTTGAACTGAAATTATCCCTGAGTGAACTGTTTCACTTTCATTGGAGTGAGTCCCCAACAGGACAGGGTGGACTAAATCAGCTAAATGATGATGAAGGGTGGACACGTTGATCAGATCATTATCATATTGTTGCCTCTGACACAGTTTATTGTGAACTTGTTTCATCCCACGGTTGTGAGATCAGACATGTCCAATAGGCACAGATCACAAGTTCCTCTGTTCTCTTCATGTTCTCTCTCCCAATACAGTCAAGAAACATCATACAGAACAAAACCTGCGCACTGAGTCACTACTTTTATTGACAATACCCAAGGCTGGGATAAGTTTTAATATGCTATGTTTTGTTCATTCACTTGCCTCCAAATTCAACATGGGCATACCCTGCTCTTCCTGACACTTCTCAGCTCTAGCAACTACTAATCCAGATTAATACAAATTTTCCTGCAATAAATGTGGAAGCGATATGATGTTTTTGAATGAATGGTGTGTGGATGTTGTGTGTGCCCTGCGATGAACTGGCGCAGGTGTACACATGGTTTATATACTCCAGCCTCTTGCCCAATGACCGCAGGGGTGGGCTTTACACTCCACAGTGAATATTTCCTACTGTTTGAGGTTGGTTTACCCTGGATTGGTCTACCTTGGGTTCCTCCGCTATACTCTGAATGGCTAAACAAAGAGGCGACCGGACAAGGTGTCTGAGCCCAGTCAACTGGATGCTCTCAATGTGGAGCGGCAGCATTGTTTCTCTGAGTCTCTGCTGGAGTTCTGAACTAGTTTTTCAGTCCCAATACACCTTAGCCCCTTATTCTCACTCTTCCTTATTTTCTTGAGCAGTGGTAAATATGTTGGTCTGTGTAATGCTTTTTATTTGCCTTGTTTTTTTTCTGTACTGGGTTGTGTGTTGACTGTTGCTCCCTATCTTTGTAGTCTTAACTATATAGTTTCTGAGTAAGATACATTGTTTTTTTTAAATTTTTCATTTCCTTTTTCAGAGAATGTCATATTTTTGCTCTGGTTACTGGAGTGTACATTTGTCTCAATGAGGTTCCGGAATGAGGTTAGTAGAAATTCCCTCTTCTTCTATGTTCCTCTTTATTAGGACTTTAAGAAGTCTGTGAATTCATCCAGTAGCTCTTCATTTCTGGCTCTCAACATGATCAACATTTCAATACTCTAGAAAGGTTTGTTTGTGTTCGATTTGGGTGATGTTAAACAAGGATGGTTCTCCTTCACCAGACTGCACCTGCTACTGTACCACAGACCTCCTTTGCAGCTGTCCAGTGCTCAATAGTTGTCTGGGAAGAGAAGCACTTGAGACTTGTATTTGTGACTGCCAAGTGAATGGACTAATCAAACCTTCACGTCCGACGTGCATCTGTTGTGCATGTTTTTAAAAAATTCATACATTTTACCGTGATCCTCCTCAAAATATTAAGTGATGTACATAGAAATGTGTGCGGCATTTATTTTACTTATATATTATTATGCTTATATATTATATTATATATTATATATATATATTTTTTTTTTATGTGAGCACGGATCTGACGATGCTCCAAGTGTCAGGACTGCAGCTCACAAGCCGTGCAATAGACTTCTGCAAATAGCATGCCAATATAGAGTGTCAGTAGCTTCAATTTTTCAAAAGGATTTTCTACAGGACCTTTGACTGAGCACAAGCGGACCTTGGGTGAGGTTCCTCTGGTGGTGTGTGACTTTTTTTAAATCAGTGTACCGTGGCTTAAAGGTTTAAATGACCAGATTCTGAGCCTTAAAACAAAGTGATTCCATATGACTGCTGAAAACTGAATCTATCTTCATTCCATCACTCCGCCAGCTCAGCTATTGTAGCGCATACACACGCCAGCATGCCCAAGGAGTTAAACACATACTCCTGTACACTGTGTCACGTACACATCAGTTAAGCAAAAATTCCTGGATTAATTCACTGAACTAAAATCATTTGTTCCTTGTTCTACTTCACGCATTTCCTGAATAATTGTATCCAAATTTGTTCATAACCTTTTGTACACAGACAGAAAAGCAGAACAATGCAGTCGAAAACGCAACCTCTTTGTTAGAGGTGAAAATCAGAGAAAAACAATAAATAGCCACGAGAATACTGCACACCCTTCACACCCTTCACAGACAAGCCCCTATTTGTCTAAATTTAAAGTCAGCTCTTAGTCGCTGGCAGTCAAAGAGCTAGTTGAACTGCATGTCCTATCATCCAATGGGCCTTCTTGCTGTGTGGACCTCAAAATTGTGTTTTATTATAGCCATGAGAGGTAGAAATCTGTTTCCTGGTTAACAAATGAATAAATAAGAATTTCAACTTTTGCTGTTTTTTTCTGAAATAGACATATCTAAGTGTTAATGGACTGTACCCAGTTGTTTCCACTTGAACAGAGCGCTCGCCCCAGAGATGCTCTTTCCCGGCCACTGCTCCCTCAGCTGAATTCACTAAATTCAATCCACAAATACAAGGAATTAAGGGCAACTCTGAAAAACATAAAATATCATTACCTTCAGATGCTATGATTATTTTAGGTAACTGGCCATCCCATTCAGATGAGGTGGTGTCTTTCAGCAGGCCTCATACCGCTAAATACATTTAAATATATGAGTTAGACCTTAACACACTGTCAAGTACAGTTATTTTGAACCTTATTAAAGAAATTAAAAAGAGTCCAGCTGGATGCTTCCCCTTTTAATGATTGAGTGAATCGAGACAGTGTCTGTTGCAAGCTCTACCGGCAACGCTTCCAAACTTCACTGTTACAATGACTGAAAAACGTTTCCCTGTTTATTTGACAGAGGGAGAGGCCACGAATCGGCTTTAAAATGTTAGGGGGTCAAATACAGGCTGTCTATTGAAGGCCATCCGTTGCTTCCTAAGCTAACAATCTCCAAAGACGATGAAACATCTTTCAGAATCTGTTGATCATTCAGAGAGACCGAAAAGGACCAGAGCGAAGAGTTCTTTCTTCATTACTTGTCGTCTTCAGAAGGTTTCTGATTGTGTAACTCTCAAACATTACCCCACATTCTTGTTCGTCTGCCATTAGTAATGTGCCACTGTGCATTACCAGTTGCTTCTGGGTTTAGGTAAATTTCCACCTAAGCATCTTGGAAGTTCATCACTTCACGGATGGACTGTGGTCTTATTCCCAGTCGCCTGATAACATATTCCTCTTTGTGTCCCACCTTCTCCATGATTAGTTTGTCAGTGAAGAGCCTGAGATCCTCATCTTCCATGCCGTCTGGCACTGAGTAGATCATCATGTTCCGCTTCCATTTCCATTATATTTTATGTCTGCCTTTATTTTGGCATTGTCCTCCCTTTGTCTCGTTCAGCTTGGCAATTTCCTGTTGTTGACTTTTAACTTCATCTATCATTGTCGCCATTTCTTTATTACATTGTCAGATTTTGGGATCAAATTCATTTCTCCTAACCTTCCATCTTCTCCCATCAGAACTCCCCATGGTTTTCCTCTATGTCAGTGTCCACCGCGGGTAGAGTAGCAACAGTTTTTTTTTCCTTTAACATGACTATGATGACTACGATTATCTCTTCTGTTGCTTCCGCTCCTCAGAGTCTTGAGCAGCCTCTTCTAACCACAATTGTTTTTGAAAATTGTTTAGTAATCAAAGCAATACATCCTTGTCGTTATTAGACCACCAATTGTCGCCATGGATGAAAACCATACCAATTTTCTGGGAATGCAAAGTGGTAAAACCTTTTTTTGAAAGATGTTAAAACTGAGACGGAGAAAAAATATTGAACTGGATATCCCCATGGACCCATGACTATTAATGTTCAAAGCAATACCTGACAATGTGTTTATTAAGGATCAATTGAAAACTCCTAAAAAAAAGACAAACAACAAAAAGGTAGATGTGTATTATGTGGAAAAGCTCAACCTCCAAGAAATGGAAACCAGCGATTGTTAACTTTCAAAAACGATTGAAGACACCAGACGGGATAGTCACAAAAGCCAGGAGATAGATAGATAGATAGACAGATAGATAGATACCTTTGAGCGAAGGAAACGGGTGTTCAGGCAACAGTGAGTTGTTGGAATTATGCACCAGCTCAGGAAAAGGCGGACTATATCGACAGCTGCCGCCGAAACGGAGATGAGCTCCACGGCCAACCACCTCGCAAGCGCTACGTGCAGTGACATTAGCAAAGTTGCAAATCGTTTTGGAAAATGAAGGAAGAGTTATGAAACAAACATAGAATATAATGCTTAAGATGACAGCAATGACGAATCAACAAGCAGACCAAAAGGCCATACAACCAAGATTACACACAAATGGTTTATAACAGGAGGAAGCAAGTGGGAATGAGGAAGAGGTTCCTGGAATTGAAGACTGAGGCACAACGTTCTCTTCCCTGCAAATCTGTGGGTTAAGTTCAAAGAGGATCATGTGGCGATCTACCAAACCCCGGAGGAGGCATTTCATGCTCGCTGCCACATCACCAAAGGAGGCAAGTGATGAGGAGTACTGACTGAAATTTACACGTTCAGAAACCAAATCATGAAGAATGGTCAATTACTTCATTCATTCAACTTTTAAGAAGCCCAGGTCTGGATGGATTTGCTGTTGCCATGCGTTTGAATAAGCCCCGAATTGATCAGCAAAATAATTAATGTAATAGTGATTTTATTGTAATTTCCTTTAGTCAAAAATGTACAATTAACAACCTCAACCAACAACATCTGCATATCTGCAGATCAGCATCATCGTGACTCACAAATAAGGCTGATATCTGATTTTTGGATCCACCACAGACATCACCGAGGACCTGGGGACCAATTCAATGTCAAGTCACCTCTATCATATATGATGTTCCTAGATAGTCTTTACTTCCTCCTGAGGAGTTGACACTTCTTTCCTTCCATGGTGCAGCAGATGATTCTGAACCTCACTGAGTGAAGCGAGTAATTACTACTCTCGGTATTTTATACTGTTTAAACTGAAATTTTAATTTCTCTCCCCTAGTCAGACTGCATATCCATGGAAGTCCATTTTTAGTCTGACCAGGGTAATAATTTGGTTTTCTGAGATGTCATGCACGGTGAGTTAAAGCAATAGCAGTGCAAAACAGGGCAGGTCAGAGCACGCTGCTGGATTTAAGGGTGAAAAAGTTGATCCCCTGAAGTATGATTTGATACTCAATTAAAGCCTATAAGCCGTCCAATTTCAGGCCGTGTGGTCAACATATTAGAGCAATGTGGACTGTACTTGGCTTTATTACAATGCAGAAGTGATAAGTGATTGTGTCACTTTGAATGAGGTCTCTTTGTGTGCGGCTGGAGCACCAGCACTCAGCGCTCTGGTGACACTGGAGAAAGAGGAAAGAAAAGACAGAGAGAAACAGAGGAAGGCTTTTATCTGAGTGTCACTAAATCTGCTCTGACTGTACGTCAGAGAGAAGGCGAGGATGGGAAGAGGTTGTTGTGCGGGGGAGAGGATTGCTGGCGCAATGGTAACATGCTCAATAGTGGCATTCTTCCCTTTTTGTTGACGCACATACACATACACGCACACACTGAAGCACTGGGGGGGGATTCCCCAAGGGACATCCCAAGTGAAGTAATACAACCTTATCACACCAGTGCTCAAAGACAGGGCAGTGCACAGAAGCATATCCATGAACAAGCACACAAGAGGGGTACTGTATATCACTCTGAGATTCTGGATCAGTATGTGATGTTTGTATGCATGTATGTGTCGTTTGTGTTTTACACATTTTTACTTGCATATACCCATGCTAATTCTCAACACATATCGATGACATATAGCTAATTGAGGATGAAAACATTTTTAAAATGTTTTGTTGTTTTTGGCCTTTTAAAAACATTTTATTTTCATTTCATACAAAGTGTAACATGTTGTCATGCCTGAGTTGACCTGAATGCTGCTCCATGTTTATCTGACATTTGATTGATTGAAATATAAAACAATGTTTAATGCATAAAATATGTCAAATTGCGACCATGAATGTGGTTTTTGATGTACAGTCAGGTGCCTTGTTTGTTAGGACCACAAAAGATTACCAATTTTCAGTGTGAA